>NC_051219.1:37425413-37725413 GCF_015220715.1 Pygocentrus nattereri
GTAAAAGACAGACAAAATGTGCATGGTCAGTAGGTACAGGTGTCGAACGTAGACAAGATGTGCATAGGCACGTGTTATAGGTGTATTAGACGTATAGACAGTTAGTGCATAGTCAGATATACATTCGAGTGTATCAGGTATATAGAAAGAAATGTGCACTGTGAATTGCAGTACAGTAAATGCAGAAGTACTATTGGTAAAAAAAGAGATGTAAACAGTGATATGTATATAAAGTGTACAGTGCAGGTACAGAGTAGCAGCATAATGTTCAGGTAACATCTTAAATAAACAGTAACAGTATAAATATATAAATAAACTAAAAATAAGGCTTGCCAGAGATGAAGTGCACAGCATACAGTCCTCTGAGCTAGTGGAGCTCAGTGTGTGGTGTGCTGGGTGATCAGGCTGATCATTAACAGACTGTAGTGTTGTAGTTAAGCACAAGTCGATGCTGCCGGTGTGACCAGTTTGACAGCTTGGGGATAGAAACTGTTCTTGAACCTCGTGGTTCTGGCTCGGATGTTCCGGTACCTCTTTCTGGATGGTAGAGGATGGAACAAGGGGTGGCTGGGATGTGTGGGGTCCGAGGATATGTTGGTGGCTTTCATCTCACATCGGTTGTCATATATGTCCTCTATGGGTGGGAGGACAGCTGCGGTGAAGTGTTGAGCCTGCAGTGATGTGTTGAGCGAACACTCAACACATCACCGTTGCAAACACTCAAACTATTCCTTTAATTCCTTAAATAAAACTGTTCCATCACATCGCAGACACTCAAACTATTCCTTTAATTCCTTTAATAAAACTGTTTCATCACATTGCAAACACTCAAACTACTCCTTTAAAGCTCCATTAAATAGTATGAGTAAAACATCACCTTTTCAGCATGACTGTGCAAAGAGAGCATCGGAACCAGTGTGCTGTGATAGAAGGATGTGCCATTGTCTAAGCTGTCAGTGTCTGGAAGTTGGCAAACCTAGGGAGCTTTGCACAGTGCAGGAGCCATCTAAAATAGCCAACTCCAGTCCTGGAACACCACCTGCAATGCATAGCTTTGCATTTACCCTGCTGAATCAGCTCAGTAAGGGGTTGATCATGCAGAGGCTGAAAAACTACTTGGGTAATGACTCAGGTAAAAGTAAAAATATCTTTAGAAAAAAATACTTAAATATACAAGTACAAGATTTCTTATTAGCTTATTAACTCACTCCCTCACATTTAACAGGCTGAAGATTCTCCAGAATGGGGTGCTGTTAGCCTCAAGTAACTGTTGGTGCTCTATAAGAGTGGTGCTTCAAATCAATGACACTGTGCGTCTTTGTTGGTATAAAATAAAATAATCTGACCTCAAAAGTTAAAAGTATGATTAATTGTAATGCAGTACAGTTACTTTCATCAACAATGAAGAGCAGAATGCAATTAAACATAAAAAAGGAATTAGTGCCTAAATGTTAATTACTGAAATGTATAGGGATAAAAAAAGAAAATGTATTTGGGTAGACATAAAAGTATCATTTGAAAATGCTCAGGAAAATTTGAATGCAGCAAAATTTTACTCTGAAACTCAGTAAATATGACTAATTACTAGCCACCTCTAATGATATGATTCGACGATGGGTGCCTGGTGGAGTTGCTGCTCATGTAACTAGCATGTGGCTAGCAGATAAGTCTTTTTCAGATTTTTAGTAGATACACATTTGGGTCGTCATTTTAGAGGAGCTGTAAATTCACAGCATAGTACCCTTTTCTCGCTGTGAAACAAACCCTTGTATCTCAGTTTTTGTCATTGTATTAAAGTTTTATGATTAACAGACCAATATAAATAGTTTAAAATTCCTATTACATTAACTTCAGTTACAAGTTAAGAGCGTTTTTCCCTTCTGCCGTAAAGTTACCATTTTAAAAGGTATATAACAGCAGTGATATACATTTCTGTAGCGCTCTCCAAATACAGGTTCTATGTCCTGAACATGGATCTAATTCAGTTCTAATGTGAAATTGAGTGTAAGATATCAGCCCAGAACTCTTTAAGACTCAACTCTATCCACATTTAGAACTTTCATTGCTCTACTCATCCTATAAGACAGTTAGGCCTAATCTCGTTTCTTCTTTCTACCCCTACCGCTTGTTTTCGAGTGTCACCATAACCCATAACAGGGTAGTGATTAAAATCTTGCCCAGCAAAATGGGAATAAAAAAAAATAAACATTGCTTCATTAACAGGCTACTAGAGGTGCTCTGTAGACGACCTGGCCAATCCTTAGTGATAACAGAGAAAAGAAAAGTTCAGCAACCTCGCTGCTGGGCTATAGTTACATTTAGGGCATCATATGATTTCTAGGAGGGGGTATAAGACAATTATTTATTATCACCCACTGCTAATTATTTGGTGATACAAAGCTTAAGTCAGATTCTTCACCAGCGTCTTGGTCGAATTTTCCCGTTCCACCTTAAATGGTGCAGCAGTTACATTCTGGCACTTCAGGCGTCAATAGTGCTGGACTATTTAAGGTGGAATGGGAAAGTTAGTTAGCTAACTACTGAGACATTAGCATGCTATTAGCAATTTTAATGCTTGTTATGAAGAAAACAACCATAATAAATTGAAACAACATTAAACTAAGATAATACAATGTTTAACGTAAGTTTTAAATAGAAAAAATATTTACGTTTGTGCGTTTGTTTGGTTGCCATCTAGCCAGTTTTTCTTTTTTTCTCGTAACACTCCATTTGGAGTGAGTCTGTGAAAAACCTCAGTTTGGAGAGCTGTGTAGCCCTGACACTTTGCCTTACCCCTCTATCTCAACAAAAATTGGGAAACCCTACCCCAAGATGTGAGCATGCAAAACAGAGTGCTAAGGGCTTAGTGGTAGGGGCGAGGGGTGAAATGGAATTTGGGCCTTAATCTACTTCTTTAATAACACTACACCAGTAGTTCCTTTACTGCCATGTTAGATAGACAGTGTTGTAAACTGAACACCACCAAAGACCCAGAACTACTGTGACAGGTCCTGTCACTGAGCTGAAATACTCCAGCAGGAGCAGCCAGGAATGATGGAAATGACTATGCTTGAAAGCCAGCTGCAGTAAGTAAAGCACATGCTGACAGACAGCACTATCTGCAGATTCATCCTGTCTACTGTCAGCGGAGATCAGAGGGAAGAGCTTTACGGGCAGCTAGGTCGATTTATGACCACCGTCATCGCAGAAGAAGAACTATTGCTTATTTTAGTGTATGTGTGAGTAATCCATGATGCATTTATGTGTGTGTGTTTCACAGTTGGCTTAGCGCATAATGAGTTGATGCTGGGTGATTGCTACCACTTGACAGCTGGCCACTCAGTGGGCAGTAGACTAACAAACATGTAGAGAGCCAGGCCTATGTTGTTATCTCATTGGCAGAGTGATATCACAGAATGTAGCTTTAACCAGCTTTAAGGAGAATTAACCTGGAGCCTTGTCTTTAACCCTATAAAATTAATGTCTGTCTATCGATACACAGAATGTGGTAGTGTTTTTTTTTATCTCTTTATAAAGTTTATCTATGTTTGTTTTGGCATTATGAGCACAATTGACATCTAGAGCGCAATTCATATCCCTAAAGACAACTGAAGTGCAAAGTACAGGGTTGGACATTAACACTCTGGTTGTCCAGGAAAGTTTTGTCCAACAACTGGATGATGGACTGGATGATTGGACAAGTAAATACACAAGATAAAAATAACACACAGGCTTATGAATTCTGCCACAAAAGAAAAATGAACGTGTTCTGAGTGGAGTGAATGATAATGTGAGCAGACTTGTGCAGGTTTCATAGCACAGTAGTGTAGTGATTAGAAATAGTTAATAAGTTTATATTTTCCTCTGACTTGAGGGTTTAACTTCAACGGCCACTAGCTAAGCCAATCAGTCAGAATGATTTTGAACCCCCACAGCCTGACCAAGTGCCAGGTAAAGCTCAGAAACAAGTCAGTTTAAAGGTTAATGCTGACATTTATGAGGGAACAAAAGTATATTCTGACTTGGAGGGATATATTTGACTAAGTGAGCTACAACAAAAATAAGGGGAGTTTTGCACGTTACATGCTGTATGCACCCTGTGTCTGTGAATTAGGCCTAAGTATATCAACGTTAGCTACCAAATTAATCAACATACCACACTGTCACACAATATGAGTTTGCTTTTTATAACATTCATTTTCATATAGGGATGAGAAGCAGGACTCTAGCAAGGACTTTATTAATACTAGCTAATTAGTGTCTTTTGTTTAATCTAATGCATTCCATGCTGGTGTAAGCCTGGCTGGTCTGGTGATGGACCAGTGCTGGTTCAGCTAGTCACCCAGGATAGTCATACAGTTTGACCAGCATACCATCATCCAAAACACAACATATAGTAGGGACCAACTGTGGTCGTCTATGTTGGTTTCTCTAGCAGAGTGGGCACTTGGTGCTATCTGATTTACTCCAGAAAATCGTGTTAACTCGCGAATGAGTGAGAAGAGAGAGAAACAGATAATACTGACTGAGGCTTTGTGACAGGGTGGATGTAAAAAACTAAGAAAGTCACACCATTTAATTCCAGTAGGCTAGACTCTCTCTCTCTCTCTCTCTCTCTCTCTCGCTGTCTCTCTCTCTCTTACTCACACATATAAAGTATATAGTGCTAATTGTAAATTCTCAATACAACAGTCATTTGCAAAGGTTATTGACCTTTTTTCTTGGACTTTCTTGGAAAGTGATTTTGGCCTTTAGAACACTGGTGGACGAAAACAAAAAATGCATATAAATTTGTAAAAATCTGTCAAACCGATGAGGCTGAGAGATGCAATGCTGTATTACACAATATTACACAACATGAAATATAATATATTAAAGGCTAGTTTTAGCCTGATATTCCACTTAAAGGAGAAGAATATGTGGAATGGCAGAAATATCCATTTTTATGCATACACAGTAAAGCATTAAGAGCTCTTGTAAATCTTTCACCTGGCTAGTTCGAAGCCAGTTCTGGCTGTGTTTTGGTCTACAGTTCTGAATGAATGGCATTTCTCACCCTGACAGTTCAGTGTGGGCGTTTTTCACGCATTCTTAATGTGCTTCTCTCAATGGCTTAAAGACATCCCACCTCTGTTCTTTAGGAGTAAACAGCACAGCACTGACTCATGTTGGGACTGCAGTGCTGGGCTGGCTGCAGGCTGTGTATCTTATGCTGCAGAGCGGAGCAGGGTGTGTGGTTTTGGAGTGTGTGAGGGCCACTCTGTACTGCAGAGCTCAGCGGCTTCCTTGCTTGAACATCCAAGTTCAGCAGCAAACCTACAGTATCAGAGTGTTTCACTATTATACACCTTGGTTTATTATTAAATAAACCTGAAGATCTTTTATACACTATCAGCTGTAACAATGTACTTTTTGTGTTATCATTATTTTAACACATATTGCGTCTGGTCTAGAGTCGCATGTCATTCAAAATCGTTCGATACCAACCAATACATAGACTTCAATACTGGCTCTTGAAGGTTCCCGTAGGATCAAAGCATACCTGTGTTCTGTTTAGTTCAAATAAAAGGGAAACTTTTACTAAAATGTTTGATCATAGGAAGTTTAGTTTACTTAGTTCATAAGAAATTCCTGTGATCCCTGTGACTCTGATTGTGAAGGGCTAGGAACTACCTAGGCTGTGTGTTGTAGCAAGTGAGAGGAACTAGAGTGAGCAGATAGTAAGAGCCATGAGCTAACATGTTAGAGAGTGTGCTGCTTTGTGTCTTTTATTCTGTTTGCAGAGTCAAGTTTGATTAATGCTGTGTTATAAGCACGAACTGTGCCTTGTTTAAGCCTTTTCTGAGAACCACCCATGTCACAGTGGTGTCAGAATTGGCTCAAGAAGCAGAGAAAAGAGGTGAATCCCAGCAGGGGCGCAAGGCTGCGGCGCAGCACCAGGTAGGGACCGTCAAGAGGGAGGAGGGAGGTGAGGCCAGGGGAGGATGAGAAGAAGCTGTGTAATGAGCACAGACTTTGACTCATCGAAGCTTCTTCTGTGAACTCTTTTCTTGATTCTTGGTTCCGCTCCATGAACTTAGGGAGTTTTTGCTTGCCAATTTTGCGCTCATGGAGGCTTGGACTCCTTTACTTTAGAATTTTCTGTAAAGCTGCTTTGTGACGACACCTTGTTGGAAAAACGCACTGTATAAATAAACTGACTGTGACAAAAGTCAAGGTGTTCATTGCAATCCATGAGATAAAGAAATCAAGAAGAATCCACAATAGCAAAGAAACTAACAAAGAACACAAGAAATCAAAGATTACAGAAAGCAAAGAAAATCAACATCCAGCAAGGAACACAACCAAGACTGAAAACCACCCAAGGAATATTTCACAAAAGAGGATTTTTCAGTTTAGCCAGATAACTTAAGCCTAAAGTCAATCCTGTCCAATAGGAAAAGAGCTAAGGGGCATTCCTATTTCCTATAAGTTGTATGGCTGACTGAGAAATTCTGCTTTGCAGACCCCAGACAGATAACAAGGAGGCAGGACGAGAATAAAAACAACAAGAGCACATGGCGCACAAGGGAAGGTAAACAAAAGCAGACACAGATAGAAATGGAGCAAGGATAACAGTTAGTAGTCCCATTTTGTTTGATTTTCTCCTTGCTTATGCAAGTAGATTATCTTATATCTAAGATATAAGATATCTTACACACTGCTGTATCTGTGCTGTAAAACGCACCAAAACAGACAAAAAAATAGCTTACTGTGGTGTGAAAAACAGCACACTAAATCTTCTCTCATAATGCTAAATACTGTATATTGTGTTGTCTCTTGAATGAGCTTTACATTCATTTCACTGGTGTAAGATTGAGGTTGTGTCGAGTTCATTAGTTAAGTGGGCTGCCAGTGAACACTGTCCTTTGCTGTCCTTTGCAATAGACAGTCCCTCCTTTGGAACCTTGCTGCTTATACTGCATGGTGCTCTGCAGTAGCTGGAGCTCTCATTCCTTGCCAAGTAGAGTGGTTCAAAGTGTTGACGCTTCAATTTTTATCCCCCCTCCTTCTGAAAGGTTTCATTGCACCACATCTGCTAGATTTTATATTGAGCTGGTAAAATTCCATCTCTCTGAAGATGGAGCAGTTGAGAGGACCAAATGAGGAGGACCTTTACTGTGTTTCTCAAGAGCAGCTTATACTAGAGCAGTAATGTAATGAGTAGGGATGCGCGATAATATCAGAATCATATTGGAATTGGCCAATAATTGCTTTTTTGAAAAAAAAATCTTCAGCATCAGGTTGATGGCTGATAGTTCAGACTTATTTGATGTTAGCATTTAGGCAATTATGGCTGTGTTAAAATGTCTCCCACAGCACTGCACACACAAGTAAAACCTGCAGCTACTTAGCCAGATGACTAGCTTCTTCGGGAATAAAGATGTTCAGGATGATCAGCCATTCTCTGTTGTGGAGAATGTTGGGAATAATGTGACGTCCATTAGACTTACAACAGACATTTGGACACCTTATGTGATTCCTTTGAGTATTCTCAGTTTAACTTTGCAGTAGATGGATCACACTTTTGAATTGCAGGCAACACACAGCTGATGTGCAGTCCAGCATAGCGTAGCATCACATAGGAGGCCAATGTGACCGACCGACCGACCAGCCGACCGACCGACCGACAGTTTATTGATCCCAAAGGACATTCAGCAGGCAGTAGAAGGCACACAACACAGTACAGTTTTAGTAATAAGAGTCTAAACAATATAACAGGAAGAATAAATATTAAAAAGATAAAAAGATCCTATCTACAGGCATATATACAGATAGAAAAATACAACAATAAGTAATAATATCTATAACCTGAGATGAAAGATACAGTGCAATAATGACTATACAGGGAGGTACAGGTAATGGCATATAATGACCATACTGAAGGAATAAATATGTGCAGATATTGGTACCAAAAATAAAGTGTCTGGTGTCCAGATGTGCAAGATGTGCAATATGTATGCAGAAAGTGTGATATGTGCAGCAACTTGTCCATATGTACAGATGGATAAAGAAACATAAAATTAGGCATGAGATATAAAACTTACGATGATTCGTGATTTAACATGATATTCATGTTCATTCCTCATCTCTCCTCTTCCCTCTTCTCTTCTGCCCCCCCCCCCCCCCCCCCCCCCCGGGAAGAGTTGAAAAGCCTGAAGGCTCTGGGGACAAAGGATCTCCTGAATCTGTCAGTTGAGCAGCTCTGTGACAGCAACCTGCCACTAAACATGCTCCTCCTGTCCATGATAATGGTATGCAGTGGGTGGCCATCATCCTCCATGATGGAGAGCAGTTTGTGTAATGTCCTCTCAGCTACCTTGACCACAGAGTCCAGTTCCACACTGACCACTGACCCCACTCGCCTGACCAGCTTGTCCAGTCACCTCTCATCCTTTTAATGCTTCCTCCCCAACACACAGCAGCATAAAAAAGACAGCTGGCAATCATTGTCTGATAGGAGCTTCCTACAGATGTTAAAGGACCTCAGCCTCTTCAGGAAGTAGAGCCGGCTTTGCCCCTTCCTGTACAGGATGTCTGTGTTGGCTGACTAGTCCAACCTATCATCCAACTGCAGACCGAGATACCTGTAGGTCATTACCCTCTCATCATCCCCCTCAATAGAGATTGATAGAGGTGGCCTGTCCCTGCAAAAGTCCACCACCACCTTCTTCCACTTGCATCCTTACTAGCTTATCTCTCAGTTGGAGGGGCTGAATGGTATTAAAGGCACTGGAAAAATCAAAGAACATGACTCTTACAGCGCAACCACCCATGTCCAGGTAAGATTGGGCTCGATGGAGGAGGTATAGCATGGCATCCTCCACTTCCACTTTCTCCCTGTAGGCAAACTGTGTTCTGAGAAGAAGACGCTTCAGCGTCTTCATGACATATGATTTAAGAGCAACAGGCCTGAAGTCATTGAGTTCAATGGGCAATCCCCTCTTCGGTACTGGAATGAGGCATGCTGTCTTCCATTGTGTGGGAACCCTCTCCAAGTGCAGACTCAGGTTGAAGATGTGCTGTAGGGGTGCCCCCAGCTCAGCAGCACAGGACTTAAGTAGTGTAGGACATACTTTGTCCGGACCAGCTGCCTTCCTTATGTGGAGCATGTTGTAGTACGCTGACAGGGAGAGCCGATAAAAGCTAAGTTCAAGTTTAGTTTTGCACTCTACTCATATAAAATGAACGAAATAAAGCTTTCAGCATCACTTATCATGGTTGGCATCAGGTTTACTAACGGTACAGAAACTGGCTGATTTAGAGCTGGAAGATGCACTGTTTTGCCAGGAGTATTCACTCACCCGTCCAAATAATTGAATTCAGGTGTTCCAGTCACTTCCATGGCCACAAGTGTATAAAACCAAGCACCTAGACTGCTTCTGCAGACATTTGTGAAAGAATAGGATCGCTCGAGGAGCTCAGTGAATTCCAGTGTGGTATCATGATAGGATACCACATGTGCAGTCTTGAAATTTCCTCACTACTAAATATTCCACAGTCAACTGTCAACAGACACAAAGTGGTAGGCCACGAGCGTGGTCAGCAGATGCTGAGGCATATAGTGCGCAGAGGTCGCCAACTTTTTGCAGAGTCAGTCGCTACAGACCGCCAAACTTCATGTGGCCTTCAGATTAGCTCAAGAACAGCAAAGAGAGCTTCATGGAATGGGTTTCCATGGCTAAGCAGCTGCATCCAAGCCTTACATCACCAGTGGAGACGTGTTCTCTGGAGGGACAAATCACAGTTCTCCATCTGGAAATCCGATGGACGAGTCTGAGTTTGGCAGTTGCCAGGAGAACAGTACTTGTCTGACTGCTTTGTGCCAAGTGTAAAGTTTGGTGGAGGGGGGATTATGGTGTGGAGTTGTTTTTCAGGAGTTGGGCTCGGCTCCTTATTTCAAGTGAAATGAACTCTTAATGCTTGAGCAGACCAAGAGATTTTGGACAATTTCATGCTCCCAACTTTGTGGAAACAGTTTGGGGATGGCCCCTTCCTGTTCCAACACAAAGCAAGGTCCATAAAAACATGGATAAGCAAGCTTGGTATAGAAGAACTTGACTGGCCTACACAGAGTCCTGACCTCAACCTGATAGAACACCTTGGGGACGAATTAGAGTGGGAACTGCGAGCCAGGCCTTCTCGTCCAACATCAGTGTCTGACCTTACAGATGTGCTTCTGGAAGAATGGTCAAAAATTCCCATAAACACACTCCTAAACCTTGTGGAAAGCCTTCCCAGAAGAGTTGAAGCTGTTACAGCTGCAAAGGGTGGGCTGACAAATTAAACCCTATGGATTAAGAATGGGATCTCACTCAAGTTTATATGTGTGTGAAGGAAGATGAACAAGTAAAAAAATTTAAAACAGGCAGTGTATAGTTTGTTTTGATTAGAATGTTTTGTTCTGTTTTCCGTTTAGGTTCCACCAACTGGAACCTCACATAATATTATACAGTGTACCCCTCGTTAAGATGTGTTTTTTTTAATAATATAGGACAACAATGCAAAAAAGAGAAAAATCCAACCTTTAATTAAAGTGCATTTATTCAGTGGGAAAAAAAAACCCACATTAAGAAATAATTCTTTTACATGAAATAATCTGTGACACAATTATTGGCACCCCTGATGTTAATACTTTGTACAACCCCCTTTTGCCAACAAGACAGCACTTAATCTTCTCCTATAACATTTCACAAGATGGGAGAATACACAGAGAGGGATCTTCGACCATTCCTCTTTGCACAATCTCTAAATCATCCAGAGTCCTGGATCCTCTCCTATGCACCCTCCTCTTCAGCTCACCCCATGGGTTTTTAATTGGGATAAGGTCTGGGGACTGAGATGGCCATGGGAGGAGCTTGATTTTGTGTTTGGTGAACCATTTTTTGTGTAGATTTGGCCTCATGTTTAGGGTCATTATCTTGCTGAAAGACCCAGTGATGACCCATCTTCAGCTTTCTGGCAGAGGCCACCAGATTTTGATTTAAAGTGTCCTGGTATTTCAAAGAGTTCATGATGCCCTGCACCCTAACAAGGTTTCCAGGGTCTTTGGAAGAGAAACAGGCTCACAGCATCACTGATCCTCCCCCATACGTGGGCATGAGGTGCTTTTCCACATACTCATCTTTTGTGTTACGCCAGACCCACTTAGCGTGTTTGTTGCCAAAAAGCTCTATCTTGGTCTCATCTGACCAAAGCACACGGTCCCAGTTGAAGTCCCAGTACCGCTGACCGAACTCCAGACGTTTATTTTTATGCTTGTAAGTGAGAAAAGGCTTTTTCCGTGCACGCCTCCCAAACAGCTTGTTGGCCTGATGGTTGTTATGGAGACGTTGTGACCCCAAGATGCTACTCTTTGATGTAGTTTTCTAACTGAGCTTTGGAGAACTTTTTACTTCTCTTACCATCCTCCTCACTGTGTGTGCTGGCAAGATAAACTCACGTCCTCGTCCAGGCTTGTTTGCCGCTGTTCCAGTTGTTTTAAACTTCTTGATGGTTCCTCTGACTGTAGACATGGGCAGGTGTAGACGAATAGCTATTTTCTTGTAGCCACTGCCTGACTTATGAAGGTCGACACACATCTGCTTTACTTGAATGGTGTGTTCTCTTGTCTTTCCCACATTGAAGAGTGGATAAGAGAAATAGGCCTAATACCCCAGGGAAACAGGAAGTGATGAATTACTATTTAAAGGTTCCTAGATACTCTGATCAACTTTATAAACTACAGTAGAAATGACAGAAATGCTTCAATTACATTTAATTTATAGGAATTGTTAGGGGTGCCAATAATTGTGGTACAGGTGATTTTATGAAAAATAATGATTTCTTAGTCAGGGATTTTTTTTAAAAATTCACTTAAGTTAAAGGTTACATTTTTCTACAATTTTCAGTATGAGATTATGCTTCTGAAATATAAATTAAATTTATTTTAAGGCTTTTAACACATCTTAATGAGGGGTGCTAAAATTGTGGAGGGCGCTGTGTATTCTAACCAAAAAGAAAGCTTAGTATTTATTTACATTTCATATATTTTATGCATGTAAGATTTATTTTTATATATAGTTACTGCTAAAACTAAAAATTAGTGTTCTTGACTGACAACAATATACCGAAATAGATGATACATCACCCCCCAACTAAGGTTTGATATGCATTATTATTGACATGCATCCATAGGTAGTGGTTGTATATTATATTTGCATAATGCATGCTGGGTATTGTAGTGAGATAACATTCATGGATGAAAACAAAGATGGAAAATTATGAATTGTGGAACTGATGATGCTGAGGAATGAAATGCTGAGCTACAGAATGTTACAAATTGAGACAAATAACAATTTTTAGGGGGCTGTGTCCCTTTAAGAGCTATGCTGGTGTTGATCATGTATGACCATTAATATCATTATCAACACCTCATTTACTCTCTGTAGCAAAGACCTCAACTGCAGTGTTGTGATTTGAACTTATGAAATTCCCATCACAACAGACGGGAAGATGATAGTGGGGCTCCATCTGCTGGTGGCTCCAAAGCTTCTTCAGTCCAGAGTAGTCTTGAGTATATATTTCTATGAGCATCCTCTTATTGAAGCCACAAACCTACTAATAGAGGACAGCCATGACCCAGTTTTCTCCTAAAGAGCTGGTCTGCATTAACACGGCCTCTCCCAGCTGAATACTGTTCAGATTATGTGAAATTGTGTGAAGTGACTCCTGGGCTTAAAAAGCTGTTCACTTTGAAGGCAGAGCTGTCCTGAATTCTAATTTCTTTCAAGGTAGCTGTCATTCTCAAAATGCTGTGCATCAGCCTCTATGTGTTCTTAGAGTATGACTCATATGACTCTGCTACAGTAAACAAGGAAAATTATGTATAATGATGTCCAAAGGTGTCAGAAAAGTGAAGTCAAAAATTGTTGTTGATGTACACTTTAAAGAACATATGAAAATCAAAATGAGGCAAAAATACAGAATATTATCTTTTAATTATTGCCATTTTTGATCATTTGTGCTTTATCTTGTTGGAATACACTGCCCTGTAGTATGTTTGTGTTATGCTCGTTGGTGTATTTTGTTTTTTCCATCCGAATTTAAATGCCCAAATCATAAGGCATGTTATTCAGTAAGTTTATGAAAAATGTATTTTTTTTTGTAAAAGTTCCCCTCAAATGAACAGAAAGTGTGGTTTATGCTCATAAACATAATGCTGTAAACTTACAATTTACTGCTGAAAGCCAAAAATCTTAGAGGCTCTTTGTGTTTATTTATAAAAAATATTTTTTAAAGAGTAGATCACTGAAGAGACACCGTCTGAGATCCGGTTTATAGCGCAGATTTGTGGAAAAATGGGTCGACTTTCAGTAGAAAAATAGTTCAGCTTCTTTTAATGTAAAGTTTTAAAATGACATCACCCGTCTATTTGACTGGAAAGAAGACAGTTACAGCTCTCATATGACACCCACCTTTTGAATGAAGCTTATGAAATATGAAAGAAGCTTATGAAATATAAAGTAAGGAATATGGTGAAGTGCATTTTGGAACGGTGGTGTCCCATCACAAAAGACCAATTAAACTAATACTTTTGCACAGAATACAACAGTAAATGACCTCTGCCATAACGATGCACAAGTGTTCTCTCACTCATCACTCAGTCATAGATAGCTAATGATACACTTCATCACACTCAAGAATTGTGATTTTCTTTAACACGCATTTTCCTTGTGGGTCATGGGAGGAGCTGGAGCCTCTCCCAGTGGTCGTTAGGCAGAAGGCAGGATACAGAAGTGAGGTCGCCAGTCCATCGCAGGGCAGACAGACAGACAGACATATACATCCAGACTCACAGCTGGGGCAATTTAGCATGTCCAGTTAGCATGACTGCATGTCTTTAGACTGTGGAAGTGAATCCACACAGACGCTGGGAAAGGACCCTGGTCACCTGACTGGGAATCAAACCCAGCACCTTCTTTCTGTGAGCAAGAGATCAAAAGTAGAATCTTCTTAGAATTTCAGTATTTATTAGGATGTGGTATGTCTCTCTTTTTGCTTTAATTACAGCGTGCACTTAAGCAGGCATGGACTCAAGATGTTTGCACTAAAGCCTCTGATGAGTAGATCAAGTCCACCAGACAGTCTGAACATAAGCTTTAATGGAAGAGATAAGATACAAAATTTTTGCTTAAATTTTAATAATAGTGACCTAGAAATAATACAGAATCTTGAATTTTTCTTCTTCATTTTACTTCTACACGGCTTTTCCATTTTGTGTTCTAAAACATTTTATTCTTCTGAACAAATGAGCTCCTGGATCTCCCCATGTGGTGGTTCTAAATGAAGGCTTTGCCCTCTTGGAGCCTCCAACAACAATTCAGATTTATTCTCCTAATTGAATTGCTGCAAAATTCAGCACAACATGTTACATACTATACTTTCACTGTCATTTCACAATGGAGATTAGGTTCTTTCAGCATAGCTCTCTCTTCTACGCTAATCCTGCATCTTGTGTTTGTGTCCAAAAAGCCACAGACCACAGAGAACCTGCCATTCGAAGTGCACTAAATAACTTGTTAGCACAGATGAAGCATCTTAACTTTTGTTTTGAATACTTGGTCATCAGGGGTTAAGACGTTGTTCTGTTGTGATCTTTGGAGACCTTTAAACCTCTCGAGACCACGTGCATCACTTTCCAGGAAAGTGATGCATCACTTCTTAATTTGAAAAGAGTAAGAGCACCTTTATCACCTCATATCCTCAGTAAAAACATGGAAGTTAAAACAGTAGAAGTGAAAAAATATGAAGAATTTCTAAGCCAGGATTATTTTTACTACCTTTTCTTATTAGTTTGATCTCATATTCAAGAATGTGAGGTTAACCATAAAGTATTTTACAAGCAGTTTTGATTTCAGTCCCAATAATTAAGGCGGGCAGTGTGTAATGCATTAGTCATTATGGAAGTCCGACAGTAGCACATATGTAGTCTGCTAAAGTAAAGTGAGGCTTAAGTAAATTTTATTTGATTAGCAGCTTCTTACCAGCCTTGCTGTATCTTCTGACATTTGACCTGTCTCTAGTGACTTTGGATTTCAATCAGCAAAAAGTAATTTGCAAATGACTTTGAGTTTGTCCTGAGCAGAAATTCAATTGTGTTCTAGACAAAAAAAAAGAGGAGGAGGACTTGCTGAGGTGGGTAAACTAATCAGAGCTGGAAGGAAGCGGATGACAAAGGCATGGACAATTTTGTGTAATAGTGCCGCCATCTGCTGGTCAGCTGGACACTAGATGTAGAAGCCCTTTGAAGCATATTTCCTATAATCTTCTGGTCGATTTTCAGTAGCTATTGAAGCCTACATTAAAGTCTGAATAAAGCAGAAGCTGGTGAAATTCTTCCAAAGGAATACTAAGTTTTGCCTCTGTCCTCACTGTGTGCAGGGACTGAGAGTGTGAGCGGGACCAAAGTGGCCGGTCCCCCTTCCCTCACGCCTCCATGTATCCTGAACCCAACACAGACTCTCCTGCCCGCCTCTCTACCAGACAGACTGGCTCTCCGGGCATGATCTACACGTGAGTGACATCACATACTTACCGAAAACAATCATACAGCACCAAATCTCAAATGCAGACCTTCTCAAACGATGTAAACCACTAAGCTCTCCTGATTTGAACCAGTTCAGGGTGTGTAAATCATCATTGCCAACATGATGATTTGGCTGTGGAAACAAAGTAACCTTTACACCAGTCAGCCATAACATTAACATCACCTCCTTGTTTCTACACCCATTTTCCTTTTTATCAGCCCCACTTACTATATAGGTGCACTTTGTATTTCTACTATTACAGACTGTAGTCCATCTGTTTTTCTGCGTACTTTGTTAGTCCCTTTTTACCCTGTTCTTCAATGGTCAGGACCCCCACAGTGCATGTATTATTTAGGTGGTGGATCATTTTCAGCACTGCAGTAACGCTGATGTGGTGGTGGTGTGTTAGTGTGTGTTACGCTGGTACGAGCAAAGCAGACAAAGCAGTGTTGCTAGGGTGCACACACAATACACCACTACTCTGTGGTGGTCCTGTGGAGGTCCTGACCATTAGGGAACATGCTATAAAAGTATAACAAAGTGTACAGAGAAGCAGATAAACAACAGTCTGTAATTGTACTACTAAGCGCTCCTGTGGTAGGTGGAGTGATAAAATGGACAATGAATGTAGAAACAAGGAGGTGCTTTTAACGTTTTGGCCAATTGGTGTAGATTTCTTTATACTTTATGCTCAAAACCATCAAGGAAATGCCAACAAAAATTCAGACCATAAGCAATGTGAATGCATTTATGTTACCACTATGGCTTCTTCAGTGTGCTGACCTTAAAAAACAACAGGCAAAGCAGCAGTAAACAAGATTACTAAAATAAGGTTAAGGGTATTAAAAATGAAATAGTTGCCTTATTACATAATTTCCAGTGAGGATTCATGACATGTAACTTCACAAGGAATCCCAAAACACAAGGGAGGTGAAGCCAGCTCACATCATAGAAGGTCACATAGCGGTGAAGAATATACTCATCATAAGAAAGAAACAAATTGTAGGCTATTTTTTAATAGTTAGACAGTGTTTTCAAACTGGTCCTCAGGCCCCCCGAGACCTAGTCCGAATTTTTTGGCTATATCCGTTCTAGAATAGACAAAAAAATATAATATACCAAAACGTTGATATGTTTTGCCGCCATACACTCTCAGAAAAACAGGTACAACATTGTCACTGGGGCAGTACCCTTCTCGTCACTGTGGTGGTACCCTCAGGTTCCATGACTCAGTACCTTTAGTCATGGAACATAACTACCATAATCCACTGAAATGACATTTTCTAAGATGTATTGGCTCCACACACCCCGTCTCATCTCATTTTTATTAAAGGGTTCTGTTTTTAAAAAAATAGTTTATAAAAAGATACAAATATCAACTTTTCCACTGGGAAATACTTATTTAAGGTACACAATTGGGCCTTAAAACCACTGTTGTACCTTTGAGGGAATGTTTACACTGTTTGTACCTTGATGAATGAATCATGTACCTGCATGGTACCTTTATTTCTAACAGTCAGTGTATAGAATTTCTAAATGTTGCTGAGCATTGCTGGATCCTCTGAATTTGGATATTATTAAGAAGCTGGAATACTAGTGCTACAAACAAGCCATCACTGCTGCACACTGAATTGACATCTTAAGACTGGCAAGCTCACCAAAATACCCCACTCAAACCAGCAAGCTTTGTCAAGTATTGTAGTTAAACTGCTCTGTCAGCAGTAGTCTGAGTTTGAGTGGTTAATTTTAGTATATAAATAAGAAGTGTTTTTCTCTTGAAATAGCATTTCAGTGTGCAGGAGCTTGCTTGTAGCATGCATGTAGATTAATTTGTATTACAACTGCTAAATGAGCTTTTGATTCAAAGGATCCAGTAACATTTAGAGGAAAATGTACACAGGACAAAACACAACAGCTTTGGTGTGTTTAAGCTTCAAGAATGCCACTCATTTTTGTCATAGAGAATACCAGCTTACAGACAGAGGTCCCCACATGAGGAAGACACCTTTAGACATCTGATGTTAGAATTTTCTGGCCTACTGTCATCTCACTTTGAAAACCAAAACAATGTCCTTGCTCCACACAATACAAGAAGTCACCCTGAGAAGTTAGGGTTCTGTGAACTGTTGAACTATAGGCCTGATTAGGGAGAGGGCAGCAGATTTGCCCCCTGTATCAGCCTTCCACTGTAATGAGTGCTAAATACATACACTGAAGTATAAATGTAACCCTATTCATCGGCACTGAAGATATGAATACTGAAATAGCCAAGGCCCCTTATTCTTCATACACTAGTCTAATCGGATTAAATGCACACATATGAATCCTAAACTCATGAATGGCTTATGCATCTTTTTTACTTACTTGCTCTATGTTTCTCTATTCTGTTTCCCCACCTTCTCTGTTGCAGTGCTCGATATGGGAGCCCAAAGAGACAGCTTCAGTTTTACAGGTACTGTAACCCTCCTCATGGTTATTCTCATCAGACAGAGGCCTACCATTCACAGTCACAGCATTTTTCAGTATATTTCTATAGTGCATAATCACCTCCCAAGGATCCATGTAGAAGATATATCAAAATGTTTTGAATTCCTTTCCAGAGTACGCCGTCTTATCATGTCTTTGTACACGATCAGAAGCAAAAAGCACGACATGCATCTGGTATCTACACAGTCTGCAGTCAAAGAGCGGTGTAATAATTTCATGAGAACACTTGCTGATTCATCTGATAGGACACTTAAACATTTAAACTCCTTCCTGTCAGCAAGCATCTCTCTCTGGAGAGTGGGGAGAGTAGTGGAGACAGCTGGTAGCCAATGGTTATGTGAGTTTTATATTTAGGGTGGCTGTGACATCATTGGCAAATGGTCTGCGCTGAATAATACATATGGCTGTTTTCAAGGCAGGCCAGGAGTCTTTAGTTAGAGCAAAATACAGCGCAGGAGATGAAGATTTAATGCGGGGGAAACATTAATGCTCTCAAGTGGTGCCGTCTTGAATATAATTTCTTTATTAATGTTGACATTTTGCATAAAGCGGAGACTCGTTTCATCTTAATGCACTGTGTGTTTTAGTGGCCTGGACATCAGGTACCTTTAGCCTTGTTTTCAACCTTACACCTCATACCTTCCCTCAGTGGACGGTGCTGTTGATTGACAAGAAGTGAATCGTGTGTGAATTCACTTGTGTTTAAGGATGACCTGTGTACTTCTGAAAGCAGAGCTGAGCAAGACATTTTGCTGTCTATGGAGTGCATTTCCCTGACACGTGTATCTGTTTTTTTCTCCTCACAGATCCCACACATCATTTATTCAGCAGCAATCCCAGGTTTCATTCCTAAACCCATGAACCATGGTACACCAACATGCCATATGTTTTTTGGTTGAACTGCTGTATATTAGTGGTTTCAGAAGGTCCATTGTTTAATAGCAGTGTGTGCCTAATCATGGAGAACTTTGTAGCGGTTTCTTCATCTACTTTGGTCTAAAACTGGACCAGGAAAGGGCCTGTGATCCACTATGCTCTTATAGGACTTGACATGTGCCACGTTGTAGCACCTGAGGGACTACACTCCAGCGTGCGCGGTCTCTTGCTCTCTGTCCTGCTAGTACTGGACTCCCGTGCTGTAGACCTGTTGTATGTTTGAATTTTATACATGTGCCAACCACAGAACAAGCAAAAATGGCTTTTAGTACTCCGTCTTGTGGTACAACAATCAAAAGCTTTTAGAGCAAAAGCCTCTTGCATTATTTAGGCCATGCTGTATTTGCCATGCTTGGCAGGGCACACTGGCAGCGTGATTGGCTAAGAAAATGATTTCCTGTGTGACATCAACTGTGAGAGGTGGGGCTAAGACCACTGGAGGAGGTGGTGCTTTTTTTTTTACACTAACTATTGTAAGCTCCTGTTAGTACACTCCCAGTTTGAGAGGCTTAAAGAAACCAGTCATTTTTGTGCCGACCACTACTAGCCTTCTAAATGAGCAGTGTGGTGCAAAACCCCTACATGAGTCGCCCGCCGGTGAGTAACCGGGTGAGTACTGGACAGGTTATCCAGACACTCCAACTTAGGAGATGATGCATGGGGATGCTGCATGGACTCACAGTCCAGGGGTGCACTGCACTGGGGCAGGGAAAACAGGACTATCAGCACAGACTATTGTGATGCTATTTTTCCTCACAGAGACTTGTTTTTGAAATATTGAGTACGTTCCTTGCCTCAGTAGAGCGCTACACTAGGGTTAAAGATGAAGGCAGTCATGGTAGAGAAGAAACGAACCCTCTCTGTTGAGGAATTTAGGGCATGTGTCTCATGTAGCAGCAGTGTACAGTACATACAGAGCAGTCGGGACACTGTGAAATTGTATTTCAGCAGACAGTAGGTGAATGTTCCCTTGGGACAAATTCTTTGTCACGTGACGATATGGACATACAGCTTGTAATAAAGTTGAATTTTACTTTGCTTTCCACTTCTGTTCCTATGTCTTATGTGTGAGTTCAGTACAGTTACAGTTAATAAGGACTTGGTTATTTGGCCAGGGCTGTCGTAAAAGGTTGTAATGAGATTGGCAGATTGGATGTTTCGTGATTTCTGTTATGTAATTTCTTGCACATGGGGGTCTCTGTTTACTTTTCTAATGGCATTTTTGAGTAGCTTGTCAGAATAAATACCAATCATCTGGGCATTGTGTAACACATCTAGTCTAACGCATCTGTAATAACAGTACACTATGAAAAGTCACTGTACTTCTTGTGAATTGTACTTAGGCTACATAATCAGCTAGTTAGTCGCAACTGAGTTAGGCCAGAACTCTCCTACACATTACCAGAAGTTCCTTTTACTCATACAGCAGTTAGACTGAACATCATCACGTGGGTCAAACTCTTGAGATAATCACATCCTGAGTTTATTAGTTTATCTGACAACAGCAGAAGGACAAAAAACTAAGTTTCGCTTGGTTATTTTCATCACTGCTGAACAAAATGTCAATGAACTGTACTGTACTGAAAAAATCCTAGAAGAGACACTGCAAATGTAAAGAAAATTACTGACCCAGACGTCTTTACAGTGGTGATAGGAACCAGGGGTCAAGGTCTCTCCAGTGCAACTATAAACATTTTATTTACTATCCAAAATGACCAGTGAACCTACACACGATTTTAAATGTATTATTTATGAATACTTTAATGGTGGTAAAAGTAAGTTATGGTTAATCAGAACAAAATAAGCTTTTTGGCAACTGTTTTACTTTGCAAAACCCTGCCTGTACCTCTCCACCATAGGCTTTTGGCCTTTGTTTAAATCCATTTATCTCAAAATGATCATAAAACATCTCATCCTAAGCATTTTATATAATAGTTTTGTGTGAGGTAACTTTTAGAAGCATTAAACGTTTTGGGCCTGAGGTTCCTATCACATACGCACTGATGTGATAAATTATGACTCAGTACGCTTCTCTAGAACAGAACATTTAACATCAAACCCCTCCGCATGCCTTTGGTTACATCTTTAAAAAGTAAGTTCCTCTGGTGTTTTGCATGGACACACCTTGAGTTGTTGTGTAACTTTTACAAACCACATGCACAGGAGTCTTAATTACAATTTTTTAAAAAATGAATTGGAATATTCTTTATGGAGCTAACAATGTTTTTTTTTATGGCATCACTCTATTCATTTTTAAGTGTGTAAGATATGGATGGGTATCGTTTAGGGATGTAGCAATACACAAATTACACAATATATGTATTTAATATATATATGCAACACAATACAAAAACTTTTTTAATGCAGAATAGGAGTGTAAAGTGCCACATTTTACACATTTTTATATGAGATTTTTGATACCAAGGTCAGGATTTGATTCAGTGTTCAGTATTTAAAGAAATATCTTGATTCTGTAGAGCTTTAATTATATACTATACAGATTGGTTTGGCTCAGATAAATAAAAGTCCCCAAATACAAAATGCCTATTGAATCGCCCTCTAACAAATGTCATGACTGGCTCAACATCATGACAAATAAAAGGGAAGCACACAGTGAATAAATAAAAAGATGATTTTAATAAGAAATAAACTTAAAGATCTGGTGCAAAAAATCTCAAGGACAAAACTATAGGCCAAAATAACTCCAAAATAAACAAATACACTGAAGCATAATGCCCAAAAGAACAAAGGAAACAACAAACAACAAAACAAATGAGAAGCTCCCACCACAAGCACACCACACAGGTGTAAGTAGTGTTCCTTTTGAGGCCTTGAGCCCCACCCACTACAAGTCTACCTGTACCTGTGCACAGGACCATCACACAAAAAAAGCCAAAAATCACAAACCTTTTCATTTAAGCCCTTCAGGTAAAAGGCCAGGGCTTTGAGTGTGTCCATGTCATAAGCCCTGGCCCCTCCTACATTACTCTGATTGACCGCATCCAGGTGCCTAGTTTTGATCATTGACAGTGGTTTCCATGAAATACAGTAAATGAGAGACACACAGGAGAGTGTGAGAGGTGTGCTAATGATAGAGTTTAAACTTTCCATACAGGTTTAAAGTAATTTTTTATACATATTGTAAATGCCACACCCTTAGTATATTGCCTTAATTTCTACTGCATCATGCTTGGTTCTAGACTTGTATACATTATTCTTTGTTCTTATGTAATCTGGTCACGGTGGGTGGGGCTAAAGGGGTGTTCGTTATTTCTCTTAAAGCCAGCTAAACCCTCAGAACATATTGCCTGCAAGCCAATCACTCACCTTTGGCCATGTCACTGAAGAACAGACTGTCTGCATGCTTGCAAGTGGGTATGGCAACACTGCTACTCAAACACAGTTCAACACATCACACAAAGTATCCTATTTTGATGATCTGTGTCATTGTGTTGGATTCACCCAAACAGGAACAGGGTGGAGGGGTGCACAGTTGGCTCTGATTACAATGCATGACTATGAGTGTAGTGTTGTGTGGCAGAAGAGGCAGGAGGTGCTATTTAAAGCAAGGTCTATGTCCATGTGGCACTGCTGTCTGTCCTGCTAGTACTTTCTTCACTCCTGAGTTTGCCTGTGTGCGAGACACTGCATCATCAGGTCCGGTCCTGGGTCACTTTGGAAGGTGGGCAGGGAGTGGGGCATGTTTGCGACTCACCGGAGCAGCCTGACTGAGCTGCGCGTGGTGGGCCATGGTGGCCGCCGCCTCAGCCGTCAGCAGAGTTTCCCCTGCGACCCCCTGCAGATCCCCAAGCCGACGGTGCCCACGAGCGGCGTGCGCAGGAGCAGCAGTGTCAGCAGTGGCAAGCTGCTCTCACTCTCCTTCAGTGAAAGCATGCGTAGCGACATCGACCGCTACCTGTCCGAGCAGGGCTTGTACCCGCTGCGGCAGGGCCCTGGTGAGCAAGCAGAGCTGAAGGGACTCAAAGAGGTGCGGGCTGCTGCCCAATTCAAGAACCTAGAGGACTTCCTGAGGACCAATGGTGTGACCCTGCAGGAGTGTGTATCCTATCAGACGGGCATGAGGTACAGGTAAGAACTGAAGTAAAAGGTCCTGTTGCTGAGAGAGGATGGAAGTGCTTATCTGTGTAGTCTTGAATACTGCAGTTGCCTCTCTCTTTGCTCCTGTCACAGCACCCCATCATTTGAGTTCCATCTGTGTAACAAGCATAGATGTAATTTATGAAGTGGCCCATATTGTCTTCATTACTGGCACAAAATGGGGTATTTCAAAATGTAAAGATTGTTGAAAATGTTGTGGGGGAAAAAAGCAGAACATTGTCTTAAAATGTGTAGTGAGCATTCACTCACCATCGTGAAGATGGCATATTTTAAATCAGACAGCTTAAATGTACAAAATACACAAAAAAACAGTAAACTCCGACTGAATCATTGTAGGGGAAAGCACGGCCATCTGAAACACAAGGAAAATGTTTGTGGACCATTTATATCTTACCTTTGATGACTAAATGCACTGAAGGAGACATTTTGACACAGTTCATTTAAGCTTTGTAGAGTATTGTAAGAAAGAAAAGAGTATTGTAAGAAAACTGGTGACCACATCATTAGAATTAGTTTTTAGCTGTGGATGGGTAGAAAATTATATACTCCACTCTATCAGGGATGGGATCTCACTTTTACAACTCATTCAGATAGTGTTATATCTTTTAGTCTCAGCTAGAGCTACAAATTTGAACACCAGCACATAGATAAACTGAATACTTGAGGCAATGGTGGATAACAATGATTGCTAAGGGGTCATTAGAGGGCTGAGGAAATAAAGCTTGGTGGAGAGCATCATGATTTTGATTGGCCATAACACAGTGACAGCATTCATTTTGTGGTGCCAGCTTTGTCTGCTAATAAAACCAGTAATACAATTGAAGCCCAAGCTTTAAGTGTCTTGTTGAAATCAGTATTTGACTCTGGGCCTCGGTTGCCTTGTTTGGTTTTGCGAGTCTGCTAATTCCAATGTCCTATTTTGGAAAGTTTGAGTTTGAGTGCTGTGGTGATTGTATTTTTTGGACAGGCTGGTTGTTATAATTGGCTTCGGGCTGCTTCTCACTAGGTCAAAGTGTGTGATTGCTGATATGTGCTGTGCAACAGATTTGTCAAACATTTTCATCATATTTTCTATATTATTCTGTTAATCAACTTTAGCACATTCATTATTTTGGCCTACTTAACTCCAGTTGAACTCTTTGACGGTTTAGTGTCAGATAGCTGTTTCTCTTAGCGAGGCATGTTGTTGAAGGGCATATATTATTCTTAGGATGCTGAAGGCAGTGTGGTGTGATATTGAGGAAATCTCATAGGAGGCAAGTTGGCTGGTAATAAAAATTCACTTGGAAGCTGGTGATTTTGCTAACTAGTGCTAAGTTAGCATAACAGCATTAGCTTGTGTTTGCTGCTGTAAGGGCAAGTAGGTCAGCGCATTGCAGCTAATGTCAACCTGCTGTCTATATGCTGACTGGGCAAACATGGACTTTCAGATGTTCGCAGAGAAAATGAAACAAAAACTAACTACACTGAACTTCCCTGGCAAATCAAAAGTACTTGGGATGATGCTCATGCCCTCTGACCTCAGGAACTAGACAGAGTGAAAACCTATTTGAAACCCCAAGGTGGTACAAATAATGCAGCAGCTCTTGTAAGTAGAGTTGTTAGTGTGCTGGAGAGATCTACCCAACATAAGCACGCCCCTAACACAAGAGACCCTTTCTCTTGTAAATCTAGTCAGGGGTCTGCTGGTAAAATACCTCAAGTAAAGCACAAGTGAACACAGCAGATTTAAAACAAACTAAATCATAGCACACATGATAACTGTCCTCTCTCCCTTCAGCCACCTTCAATTCCTTTTTTTAAGACTTAGGTTTCTTCCCTCTGTTACGCCAGCCAAGATTCGGTTTGATCCGATGGCAAAATCAGGTATACCTGCGAAGGGAGAGACAAGAGAGAGACAGAAAGAGACACAGAGGCCTTGGTCAGACTACCAGCCCCAGTGCAATTTTTGGCATACCCAGATCGGATCCAAACCACATTTGGAGGTGGTTTGAAATGTCATTCCAATCGGATATTTACAGTTTCTTCGGACGTTCTGGCCACTCATATTGTATTTCAGAGTCATTTGCGTCACTTGCAACACAACAAACAACAAATGCAAAATGATGCACCTCCATCTCTCCTGCATACATGCTTGAAAACCGCATCACCAGCGTCATCACCCCGTCATTACCACTGCAGATAGGTTGATGAAAGGGCCTCTTTCGTAGCTTTGGTTATATTAGTGAATATTATTTTTGCAAGAGAACTGTTTTTGGATGAGGCTATTCGGTCTCATGTGAAACAAATGCAACTGTAACACTGAGTTCTCACTGCACTGAAGTGCAATACACTCTTCTAACGCATTGCAGATGCATCTCGAGATGGGTGTAGATCACATACTCAAGCAGCACTTCTTTTATTTTGCCAATTCATCATTAGAGCCACATCTAATATCATTGGTCATCTACTCTAACCATAGAGCAAAAAGTCTCAAAGGATTTTATGCATCATAAGGATCTGCCACTGGAGTAGTGGACAGGGAATGAAATGGCTCTAGCAGATGTGGGGTCAGTGCGAGGCCTTTCACTACAATGAATGTTTGTTTGTTTAAATGAACAGTGATTTAACTCAATGTGTGTCTGTGCAACAGGATTGTCACTGTTTCTCACTGACCGTGCAGGGTTTTCCTGCGCTGTGTGCTTGTCACTCACACTTTTCAAAGCAAACCTTAATGTGGTGCCATATCGCTTCACTGCTTCCTGTACTGTACTGTACTGTAACTGTTAGAATGACCACATGTAGTATATAAACATTTTAGAGTATTATTATTATTATTATTATTATTATTATTATTATTAGAGTATTAGCTTTTGATTTTATGTAAACAAAATGTTAACACGGTTGCTTTTTTCATAATTGACGTCATTGATGACCGATGACGATTAATAGTTGCAGCCCTTGTCAGAGTAGACCACCTGCTTGTTTGCTTTGCAGTCTGAAAATAGAGTTTATATTCAGTGCAGTTCAGGTGAGCCGTACAAGACTGAAATAGATTATGCTCTCACCTCCCATGTGGAGTGTTCGAGGTCAATTATTCTTCTTTTTTTGTTGATTTATTTTTTATACAGTATATGAGATGACCGTTCCAAATTTCTTTTCTGCTTTGACTCTTTGACTAAAATATCAAAAAAATATTTCAGTTTAATCTTTTTTTTAAGTCATGTTGATGTAGTGACTGTGTTCATTCTAGTGCATGCTTTGTTTTAGTTCAAATACTCATGAAATATTATTCTGATAAAAAATGCTGACACTGCATTTTAGTCAGTACGTAAAAGTACATAGAAATAATTTTGAAAATAGGAATTGAAACACTTCATCCAAAAAGCAACTACAGAAAAGCTCTTTTATTGCATAACAATATAATGAGCATAAAGGGATAGGAAAGGGCATGAATGTCAGAAAACAAATCTCTGAACCTTTATTATAATTATTCCATTTAGATTTCACAAATTCAAATTACATGAACAGCCTTACAAAGAACTGTATTTTTTAAATTTATAATGAAAACGGTCAGTGATCAGGATCAAGTTTTAAAGTCACTGTGTAAAACATGGATGAGAACACATCTTTAAATTTGCTGAATTGCTGAAATTCGTGAAAAGAGCTATGGGAGTGGTGCAAATTTGACAAAGCAGATTTACTCCTGCCTCTTCGTGTCTGCATTTAACCTCACCACTTAATTTCATCTTAAAAGACAGAATCATTTTAAATTCTCAAGAATATCATGATGTGTTTTACAAAGTGGCCAGTTAATTAGGTCCACCGACTGTGTACCTGCACTGATTGGCCATTTAATCAGGAAAACCAGCTATATAGGTGCGCTTTGTTTTACAACTATGATAAACCATGTGAAAACAAACTTTATTTTAATACACAGCAGAGGACACAACCATCACACTAGAGGACACACAAATCACACTAGAGGACACAAATCACTCCAGAGGACACACAAATTATACAAGTGGACACACAAATCACACTAGAGGACACAAATCACTCCAGAGGACACACAGATCACACCAGTGGACACACAGATCACACTAGAGGACACACAAATCACACTAGAGGACACAAATCACTCCAGTGGACACACAAATCGCTCCAGTGGACACACAAATCACTCCAGTGGACACACAAATCACACCAGAGGACACACAAATCACACTAGAGGACACACACAAATCACTCCAGTGGACACACAAATCGCTCCAGTGGACACACAAATCACTCCAGTGGACACACAAATCACACCAGAGGACACACAAATCACACTAGAGGACACACACAAATCATTCCAGTGGACACACAAATCACACCAGAGGACACACAAATCACACTAGAGGACACACACAAATCACTCCAGTGGACACACAAATCGCTCCAGTGGACACACAAATCACACCAGAGGACACACAAATCACACTAGAGGACACACACAAATCATTCCAGTGGACACACAAATCACACCAGAGAACACACAAATCACACTAGACGACACACAAATAACACCAGAGAACAGTTCTCAGACTCTCTTTTTTACTCTAGCTATACGTGTTCATATTGCCCATATAACCTTGTTGTTCTGCAGGTCTCGTGAAAAGGCAAAAAAGAAAAAACATTTTTTTACATAACATGCAACTAAGATAGGAAACCTTGTTGTTCTGCATGTTATGTGCACCATGGGTGTTTTTTGTCATTCTGGTTGTGTGAGGCTGTGAATAAGTAAAGGGTCTTCATGCAAAACACTTTATTAATTTAATATTTTATAAAGTTTTATGCCACAGCAGACGTCATCGTTTTGTCAGACAAACTTTAATAGTTATCTAATAATCAAAAAGGAGTAATTATTTTTAGTGAGCGCACTTTAAATATAACTTCACAGGAGAAGGGAAAATGTTCTTAACACTGAATTTCACATTCTGTAAAAAAAACCTTAGGATAATAAAAAGGATGTACTTGCCTATGTCACACCAGAGGACACTGGGCCATTTGTTCATTTTTTTCCACAAATTAATGCACACCTACTTTCTTTTACTATTGTAAAAGGGCCCAGCCTGCACCACCGGCCACCAGCAGAGGGCGACTGCAGCAAGGCACCACAAGTTCAGGGAACTCCAATTGCCAGAAGGTCTCGGGCTGATTAGGCCCAAACTGGTGCAACTGTGGACTCCTTTATTTAAGGTTGTGGCAAACAGCAGCCCTTTGTGTAGAGGGCTGACTGGTGTGGTACTTAGCCCAGGTGGGTATTTAAGCAAAAAGAAAAGAAAAGAGGGCTGGAAAAACAAAAGAGAGAAATGGCCCAAAAGGTACTTAAAAGCCAAAAAGAAGGCTTGAACAAGAAAGGGCTCTAAGGCATATAAAAACATATGAAACATAAAGCTGATCTTCCTCTCATAATCACAGTCTTTTGTCTTCTGATTCTTTTATTTCACTTTTTCTATCTCAGCCTTTGTTTGCGCACACTGGGTCCATCTCCCTGCTGTCCCGTAACAGAAATTGTCTGAAAATACAAAAACAGTTAATCTGCTCTATATTATAAACCCTTTATTTTCTAAGAACTTCCATTTGATTCATTGTGGACCAAAACATTGGACTTCATGTCAACCACCCATGCATTGCTGTGGATGGTGTAATGTGTTTTCCTTTATCAGTTGGTGTGAGTTTGAAAGTGAATGGTGGGGTGTTGTGGGCCCGTTTGTGTGTGTCCGACTGGCTGGTAGAGAACAGTAGATCTCTGTCAGAGAGAAGTCTGATTACAGTGCTGTCTATGTGGCCTGGATTAGAGGATTTGCTTTCATTATCTTCTCTCCCATAGCTGTCATAGTCTTATTAGAATCATAACCAAGCACCAGTGTAGATGGCAACAAGACTGTAATACAACACATTACACTGTCTTCTACCCAAAAACTGACATTACACTAAGCGTCTTCCTCCATAGCTGAAGCTTTACAGCAGTTATTGAATGATGAGTCTGACACAGTTGTCTGCTTGAAGTTATTTCTTTGAAGCTCATTTTAAAGATAATGCTTAGCCTTTGGACTGGGTTGTTAGTCTTTTGACAGAATTATGTAGCCTGTCAACAACACTGGGCCTCCTTCACCAGCTGGTCTTAAGCAGAAAGTACTTCTCAGAACCCACTTGCGCAGTTTTCACAGACTCTTAGGTAAGAACAGAATCTATGCACACTCAAAAGCACAAAGGTGTAAACTGTTCTGTGACTTATAAACACATCATGAATCTGATCTAGACTTTTTCTTAGGACCTTTCTGAAAAAATGTATGAAAACAATTAGGAAGATATTGGTGAATGAAGCCTATTGTTCAGTGTAAGTTCATTGAGCAGGCTACTGTGTGGGATGTTTACGCAGATGCCTGCAGATGCCTGTAGCTTCTGAGCAGGTCTTTTTCGGCTTTTTACCATGTGCTCAGTAATCTTAGGCCTCTTTTTTTACTGTATTGTTTAAGTAATTGGTCTTCAAACAGGTGCATATTTGTTGGACAGTCAAAATCTGCAGCATGTATAATATCTTTACTGGGCTTGTTCATCATTTCAGCCTTCAGATACTGAAGTCTATAGTTTCAGTCAAAATAATTTTTTATAATTTGTGTTTTTCATTGTAGTTAATCCCAGTTTGCAGAATTTGTTGTCAGATACTTTGGCTTGCTCTGGCTCTGAATACAGCGTTGTCTTTGGCCCAAGTCTGGCCCATACTCTGTAAAGTGAGTAGATGTGACTGAAATCTGGCCCAACTACATTGTTTCCTAACATTCATGCCAGAATTGTAGACACAAGGCAAAACTGAATGAAGCTGTCTGCATTCTGCCTTGTAGCCATATATATACCAGCAATCACATAGGAAAGCTAGAATCGGCCCAACACTATCTGCTATTGGTGATCGGTGCCAAAGAGGCAACGAGCGATTGTAGCTTATTCAGTATTATATAAGTGTTATTGCTCTTTCCGTAGTTCTACAAATCTCCACTGTGTGGCACCACTTTCACAGCCATTTTCCTTCTAGCAATAAGCTATTACTATATACATGTTGAAAAAAGTGGAGCACATAAGGATGGGCGATATGGGAAAATAATTGAGGTTACTACTGCAATACTTGAGGTATTTACTCTACATAGGTTGTGTGTGTTTGAAGGCTCTGTGTGTGTGTGTGTGTGTGTGTGTGTGTGTGTGTGTGTGTGTGTGTGTTTTACAGTGAAGTTGTATAGCCTCCAGAACTGACATCTGTGTTAAACCAATCTATTTCAGTGCCACCTCTTTCATCATATTTCACTCATTGCAAGCTCCACGTTCCCTACATGTGGAAGGTTACTGTGAACAGGAAAACATAGTGGTTTAAATTGATATTTATATAGTTTGTGTACATTTAAAATATACATCTTCTGTCTGTAAGGTAGTATAAACATACAAGCTCAAATTGCTTGGAATAAAATGACTTTATGTTGACTTACATTACACATAAAGAATGTTTTTGCCTTCTTCTGTAAACTAACCATAGGGGCTACTGCTAATCACATGATGTCCAGTTTGCAACACAGAAGTAGTTATGATTAAAAACAGAGGGTGTTTACAAATATAAAGATAAATATATAGAAATATGTAGGCCTTTACCATATTTTATCAGCACAGTCATACCATAATACATTAGTAATGGACTGTACACTCACAGAAATAAAAGTACTATCCTGTCACTGGGGCCCCCGTCTTGCCACAGGAGTGGGACCCTGAAGGATTCATCTCAGTACCTTTAGTCAGAGAACATAACTGTACAATGATCCATTGAAGTGATATTTTCTTGTTCTGTTTTAAAATATTAAGTTATAGCAAGGTACAAATACAAACTTTTCACAAAAACGTCTTATTTATGGCTCACAATTGGACCTTAAAACCACCGTTGTACCTTTTTGAAGGAACATTTAGAAGTTTGCATATGCCTAAGTTTGAACACACAACAGTCAGGATTACTGTGTTTTAAAGTAACACGATATTTCAAATACTTTTATATCAGAAACCATTAATGTGTTTCCTGAAGTTTCCACTAGATCGCAGCATCTCTTCTTATTGTGTAGACTCCCAGAAAAGCAAATGCTATTTTTTTTTGAGGTTATGTAAGAAAATGGCAAACTTGTTTGTCTGTGTCAATTTCCCTGCAGTCCAGAGTGATACTAGCGCTGAGTGCTGGTTTTACCCTAAGACAGAGTGTTTTCTAGTTGTTGAGTTACTCTGGAGTATAATAATTAGTATCTAATAAGCTGCGGTGCGCAGATCTGTGGCTTTTCTCCCTTTCCGCCCTCTTGGTACTGAATCATGGCTGAGCTGATGATGCGCTGTATCTTGTTTTGCTGCTACACTTGCTTCTCAGTTTAAAGCTGCAGCTTCATCTCTTTTTACCCTCACATTTTAATTGAATTTGTTAATGATGTATTTCTCACCACAGAATGCGTTCTAGATCAAACTTGGCTTAAGGCTTGAATCTGAGCAGTGGGTTTACATAATTGTTGTTTTCCCACCAAAGTGAATAAAAATGAAATATCTCAAGGTGACCACCACCCACTGCATGGCATTTCACAAATATTGTAAATATAAATGCTTTCTCACCTGATGTAGCCCCTCTGATTCAAGCGACTGGGCTGATTTTGGAAACATATTCTGCAAATAGGTTTTGAGTCAGTCCAGTAAGCACTGCCAAGAGAGGGCTAGAGGCAGACCAAACACAGTGAGTCAGATATGCTTCACTGGGCCGGGGTTACACGAAGTGGAGACAGCTTCTTAACAGGGCTGGTATCCTATTGCCAGCTCAGCTCATCTAATTAAGCCTGGATCACAGATGATGTGATATGCACAAGCCTAAGATGAAGGAAAACTGGTGAGCTGCTCCAAAAATGTAAAAAAAAAATTAAAGTGTAGAAAATTCTAAAGAGGAATTCCACAGATTTTTAAAAAATACTGAATGATTAAAACTTTGAGATGTAAACAATCATTCATTTGGTGTGAAATCATGCAATGTACAGAAACATACTGACCTGGTTGTCTTTACAGAGGTGGCGATAGGAACAAGGGATCACATGTCCACCCAAAAATATATATATATATATATATATATATATATATATATATATATATATACATATATAGCACAGCAGGTTTCATCTAAGAAGTTCTTCCTTCGCCTGATGAAGGAATGTTTAGGCACAATTGTGATTGGCTGAGAGGCATTTCAGTCATAATTTTGAGGCCAATCAGTTGTCTTTAATCAGTTGTCAAATTTCTTAACAGTTGAAAATCACAAATAGACTTTATAGTATAAAAAATAGTATAAACATATTAGCCTTGGGGGCCAAGCTGTAACAAAGGTAAGTCATTGGTGACTGTTAAATAATTTAACATGCTCATTTTCGAGGTTTCTGCTGATTAAAACTAGCTTTTCATAGACAGGTCCATTGCGGATATAGAGAGAGCTGTAACATCAGCCTTAATTTTGGCCTATTTTATTGGAAAGCCTATCATCAGGTGATCATGCACTCTTAGCTAATGTTCAATTGCCATTTAATTAATTGTGATTAATGATCACAATGATCGGTGGGTAGCGCTGTCGCCTCACAGCGAGGAGGGCCTGGGTTCGATTCCCCGGCCGGGTGACCGGGGTCCTCTCTGTGTGGAGTTTGCATGTTCTCCCCGTGTCTGCATGGGTTTCCTCCAGGTTCTCCGGTTTCCTCCCACAGTCCAAAGACATGCAGTCGATTGGACATGCTAAATTGCCCCTGGGTGTGAGTGATTGTCTGTGTCTGTCTGTCTGCCCTGCGATGGACTGGCGACCTGTCCAGGGTGTATCCTTCCTTCCGCCCGATGACCGCTGGGAGAGGCTCCAGCATCCCCCCGCGACCCTGACGGAGAAGCGGCTTAGAAAATGGATGGATGGAAAAACAAAAACACATTTCTATAGACCTAGGCCATCCAATGTTTTGGTCATGGGTCTATATAGAAATCATGATATGTTATTATTCAAAGAAAATGTGCATTGTCTTGCTTTCTGCACAGCCACTACATAGGCAATCTTTTCCATGCTTTCACATGTGTGTACTCTCAGGAGCTTCCTAAGCAATGTTCTTTTCTGCTGTTTTTAAAAACGCCAGCCGTTTCCTGCTGTCCCCTCCAGTTGTGCCCGCTGAAAGGTTTGCATGGATTCAATTTAAAGGAAGTAGATTTTGCTTTACTGAGAGAGACATCATTGTGCTGCTGGGGTTAGTGGCTGTTGTGATGGAACTGTGTGTGTGTGTGTGTGTGTGTGTGTGTGTGTGTGTGTGTGTGTGCGTGTGCGTGTGCTTGTGTGTGTGAGAGACAAAGCAAGCGAGCGTGTTCTACCTCGGGCTCTGCAGCGTTGAATTAAGCTTCTCGCTCATTCTAAGCTTGAATCAGGAGGGCCATCCTGTAATATAGCGACCATTGTTACTCCATTTCCTTGGCCCCTTGAGAGTGGGTGCTGCATGCTATTTTTGGGCCTGAATTCATGTGGACTTTTCCCCCTCCCGAATTGGGAATTGGCCCGGAAAATGCACTGATTTGTGCAGAAACCAAGGCCTGGTCTCAGTGCGAGCACTGCGGATAACAGCCAAGCACATTACATGTAAGGGTAATGGAGGCAGGACAGATGCCAGATTCTCTTTGCTTGCACCTTTACAGCTCTTTGCTTATTTATTTATTTATTTATTTGCTTTTGCCTTGATTTATTTGCTGCATCTGTACGAGTCAGCTAACATATGGAACTGTGTTTTTTCCTAGGGTGTTCAGTTTTGTTTGTTGATTATTGCTTCCCTTTTGTTTTGCTCACAGAACAAATCCCATACCTTTTGTGGCTCAGCAGCTGCCCTTCTTGCTGGAATTGCATTTTGCTTTGCTGGGTGCTGCGCCCCACACCTGGCATCTGACTGCACACTCAGGCTTTCACATTTTGGATGCGCCCAGTTTTTCTTTCTTTGCTGAAAACAAATCATGTGATATGAACTACGTGGTCGTTTAAAAATGCATGCGTAGCTACTGCCATCACATTCGCGTCAACTTTGTGAGTAATAGTACAGGAGAGACTCTGAAAGGAAAGCCAGTTGTTCTCCTGCTGCTGTCCATTCAGCCCTCGTTTTTGCCTTATTAGAAGTGTCGGGCTGTCTTTCTGCCTGGTTGAGCATGGGGAGCAGGGGATGTTACAGTCTAATGAGATATAAATGAGAAGAACAGCTTATCCCAAACATGTTTATTTATGGGCTAGCTCTACATACTTTATTGACAGTCTTCCTCACCGTATCCTTGTGTGTGTGTGTGTGTGTCGTGCGAGCCCATCTGTGCCTCTAGTGATGCAGTATTTTAATGTCGTTGGAATCCTGAAGCTTAAGGAAATCCAGTCTTTTGAAGTAACCTCATGGGCTTCAACAATACAAAGTTTTAAGAAGCAGTTATGATGTAGCTCCTTTGGAGCTGATCTGCATATTCTTTCTGATTGAATATTCCTGTGTGTTTGACCGAAATACAAATTAAATGTACATTTTAACTCTCAAACCTAATTTGTGTCTTACTCTTATGTTTAGCTGCTTATGTGCTTAAACCCCAGAGGTGGCTTGGCTACCCCTCCACAGTTAGATCTAGCTAATACAACTAACTTTGCCTTATTACAAGTGTCAGGCTGTATTTCTGACTTTCGCTCTGTCAAACCAGTGCAAAAAGCCTGTGGAACTTCACTGTAGTACAACTTAGCATTCTCATGAGTCTTTGACTTAAATGGCTGTAGGTCTTGCAGTTACGTGAACCTACAGTCTTCCACTAAAGAATTATGTCATACATTAATGCATCATATTGGTGGCTTGTGTTAGTTAGAAATAGCTTACATCTCTGTAGATCTGAGCAGAGTACAAGCTGCATTGGTACTGGTGGTGAAGAGGTGTATAATATTATACATGCACAAATCTGCAGAGAGCCTCACTGGAGTGTTTTCACACTGGGAGACACAGAGCACTCCTGTGAGGTAGGAAGTGACTGAGAGGCTCTGGGGGATTTGCTGCAGATTATTTAAGTGCAGTCCTGAGTTGGGCTTCTAATCAAAGTGAAGAAGGGGGTTGGGGGGGAGGGGGGTTGGCAGATTAAATGGAAGAGAGGTGTTTGAAGTGCTGTGAGGGTAAAAGCAGGGAACAATGGGAGATTATTGCACTCTGAAACCTGTGTCCCAGCACGCAGCAGCTGAAGATAGCCCGTCTCTCTAAGCAGGAGCTCTGACAGAAGTGTAGGATAAGTCCAGTAACAACTGACAAAATTACAGTGTAGAATTGTGTAGATGTGAGAAGTTTGTTTTTTATTGTTTGTCATGTAATGAATTTGCACCAAGCATGCATTTTAACTGTTTAATGCACACTCACTTTAAGTAGCCTTTTTACCCACCCTGCACCCGCAGAGCTAACAAGTTCGCTTTTCACACTCTGTTTAGCTTAAACATGGACATTATGAAGCTTGTAAGACAATGAAACGACATATTTGTTACTTTGTGTGTTGCAGTTTTAACATTTAAAGTTTTAACAACAATGTAGCTACTGCTATAGTAAGTTGTTCCCTTTCTCAAAGAAGTACATGCTTGTTGGACACTAGTTGTTGTTTTTGTAGTGTGATGGATTGTTCTTTTTCACAGGAGATGAGAGGGAGAGCTGACGGAAGGCATCATCAATCTGTCTTAGTTGGCGCTAGTTGTCCTTCGTTACATTGATATGTCTGGGCCCTTAGATGATCAGTACATGCCAGCCTCCTATTTTATACATATTGATCTGTTTGCTGTGGGCCAGAAACACTGTGATAGGTAGACCTACCTTGTTCATGCACTAATTGGCCATTTGTCAGGTACACCCACCACTAAAATAAGAATTTTTAATGGAAGCTGAAATTTAGGACACACTGGGGTGAATACATCTTTTGGTTAATGTAAAAGGTTTTCATAAGATAAGCTTACTGAAATGATTACAATACGTAGGCTACAATATGTGCCATGAAATCCAATGTCCTTGACAAACAGAGACCGAATGGTAAACTAATGCATTGCATTCTATTATTTTATATTATGTTATACTCTGTTATACTGCATTCTGCATATAGAGCAGGATGTTGTATCAAACCTGACGTAGAGAAGTCTTTGGGAGTCCCTCTTGACATATTTGGAACAGTGATTACAAAAATCGCTTTTGCCCGATGTCTCATAGAAACCGTGACTGTGGCTAACATCTTTACTATTGGTTTGCTGCTACTCAAACAGCTTGAACGCATCTATGCTGACCAGCGTTGATGCATCCAATAATAAATAAAAAATAAAACGATGTTTTCAATCATTGTTCTAATTTTCTCTACCATTAAAATGATTTGTAAAGTCTTAGAATTTGACACTGTTAGTACCCACCATTTACCATATCCATTGTTGATGGACAAGATGGTAGAGAGGATGGCAGACAAAACTGTACCTAGCAACAGATGGACTACAGTTAATAATTTTATACCAATGATAAACATCCATCCATCCATCCATCCATTTTCTAAGCCGCTTCTCAGTCAGGGTCGCGGGGGGATGCTGGAGCCTATCCCAGCCTATCCCTATCCCAGGAAGGCAGGATACACCCTGGACAGGTCGCCAGTCCATCGCAGGGCAGACAGACAGACACAGACAGTCACTCATACATTCACACCCAGGGGTAATTTAGCATGTCCAATTGGCCTGACTGCATGTCTTTGGACTGTGGGAGGAAACCGGAGAACCCGGAGGAAACCCACGCAGACACGGGGAGAACATGCAAACTCCACACAGAGAGGACCCAGGTCACCCGGCCGGGGAATCGAACCCAGGCCCTCCTTGCTGTGAGGCGACAGCGCTACCCACCACGCCACCGTGCCGCCCTTAATGATAAACATGTATGATGCTATATGGCACTATATGGTAAGTGAGTGATAAAATGGTGAAGAAGTAAAAGTACCCATTAAACTGGCATGTTGGTGTACTTTAGAGCCGTTTTGTGTGGAGTCAGCTTAGTCTTCATGCCAACAAGGTCAGATATATCACAGTCAGTCAGGATCGGGAGTTTGCTGGTAATGACATTGAGAAGTGGCTCAGGTTCCTCTGGATTTGAATGCTCTGAGCTCCACTATAGCCCACCCAGGGGAGGCGCACTCTTGCCTGTGCAAGGACACAGTGGCACGTGGTGCTGGGCTTTGAGTGCTCTAAGCTTAGACAGGGGAAATGAAAACAGAACTCTGTGTTGCTGTGCTTTGGGTTTCATGTTCTAGCTCATGGTTAATGTGGAGGGCCCCATTGATTAGTTCTAGTCCAGTGTCCTCTCAGCAGTGCAACTGTACTAGGCTGGGTCTGAGTGAGCATCATCAGCTTTTAGCCTTTTTCCTGTCCTACCAATCTTCATCACTCCATTCTCAATTAGAAAGGTCAAGTCTCTCCTCATGTACCCATTCAGTGGAGAGCACAGCTCTTACAATTAGTCAGTTGACTCAAATTGGCCCTGTCTCTGGTCCCTGCTCAGGTTGATGCTTCAGTAAATGCTCATTTATTGGGCTGTGCTGATGTTTAAATCCAAGCTCTTGTGTCCTTATTCATGAGGTGTTTGATGTACCGTTAGCCCTATAGAGAATATTGAAAACAGGCTCTTGTGTGAACGTGGCTCTTGTGTTAAACCTTGCATTTATATGTCTGGATTGTATCTGGATCAATTTTAGATGGAATCTTACACTTTTCACTAAAATGCATCTCCACGTTTCTGTTTGTTTTACTCTTTTCTTTGGCTTGGAGTGCATGAAGGCACATAGTTTGGGGCTAACTTCACTCTCGCATGTCCTCCATGTTTCGTTTCATTGTTTTCTCCTTCATCTGTGAGTCAGCGCTCAGCAGATTTCCGCTCATGTAATTGTATATATAACAAAACGAAAATGCATTCCATTTCCACTTGTGTTAAATGTGGTCAAGATGAGTCTCTGACCATCTCCAAATGTGGTATGAGTGATTTGATCATAATCCACTCACAGTTTGTCCTGGAGGTCTTGACACCTGGCTTTATACATTAAAGTGATATCTGAACGTGATCCTTTCACCAAAAGCGCACATGAATGTAAGGTGTAAACGGCTTCATAAACAGGTCACATGGTTATTTGCAAGGTTAAATACTCAGGATCACCTTCACGTGAACACATGTCCACATGTCCACATATCATATAGCTCTCGCTTTATTGCTGACCACTGAGTATGCTGGCTAAGAATAGAAGCCCTGGCAACATCAGCTGTACTATTCTGTTTTCTGTGGCTGCAGCGATCACAAAGTGGATTCATTTTTCAATACAGTGAATGGAGCAATGAATGACTTGCTGTCATAAATGATGATTGTTGCTCTTCTGTTAATGACTTAACATTAATGACAGCTACTAGTCACACAGATCACAAATCACAAACAAGAATGGAGATGGTCTCCAGTGTCAGTTACCTTTGTTTACGCATTTACGGGTAGCTGTGATCAACAGAACAGTTTGCAATCTAGCAGGAGGCAGGGTCCAGCTGATTAGTCTTCAAGTGTGGCTGTAAGTATGTTGAGACAGAGAGAGAAAATTTAACTAAGGTCTGTGGTTGTGTTCGTTCCATCTGTGTGCTGAAAGCACAGGCACTCTGGATGCTTCTCCTCCGTTTCATCCTCTCTTCCACTCTTTCTGCCATGTGCATTTCTGCACTACTGCCAAGCTTGTCTCTGACTCATCTGCAAACCGGGATTAAATTGTACCTCATCTGCTGATGGCATCTCTGTTTCTGTTTCTCTGTCAATGCATCATTATAAGCTCACGGGGTGATGATATTCCAACATTTGGAAGCCTAAAAGCTTAAGTAGTAAATTCGTTTTAGCAAATATACTTCTCTTTAACCTGATTTTAATCTTTTTAGTCCAATGAAGGAAACAGACGACTGTGGCCATCTAAACGGCACCACGTACCACACAAGAAGAACAATGCAAAAAAAAAAAAAGTTCAGCCACTCTTGCATCATAGAATTGCGAAGGACGGCCAGATTTTGTGAATGCCATCCTCGGCGTCGTATTTGTTGCCATGAAGCTATGAAACACGCTGACAGTCCCTGTCCGTCAGTTTCGTCTGTCGGCCACGATTCTGATGAGAATTTCCTGTAGACTTGGATTCTTGCCACTGTTGGTCGACCCGTATGACCGTATGCTTTGATACATCTGCAAATTTAGTTACTTCCTTGTCACGATTGGCCCCTCCCAGTCCTGTCCATGTGTTTGTGTTGTGTTTTGATTTTCCACGTGCATTTGTTGCCTTTATCCTCCAAGTTCGGCCCCCTTGTTTTCAGACCTGCCCCTGATTGTTCCCACCTGTGTTTCATCCCTTGTTAGCCCTTTTATATTTAAGCCCTGTGTTTGCCCTTTTGTGGTTGTTGGTCTTTGTGCTGTATGTTCTGGATGTATTGTTTTCTGTGGTCTAGTCTGTTTCGCTGTTTATTATGTCTGTTCCCCGATCTGTTCGTGTTGGTTCTTTGACCATGGACTATCTAGACCCTGATTTTGGATTTGCCCATAATAAATCGTGCTTTTCTCTGCGTATGCATCTGTCTCATCATCGCTCCACATTACATTCCTTCAATATGTGGCCTTCGGGACACCCAAATGTAATCACTCCTTTTTGTGTATCATTAACATCTGCTTTGCGACCTATTTTCCACGCATTGCATGAGACATTCACTGCAATGTACCACCTTTTCTCAGTCTATGAATCCCATCTCACACCCCGCAGGTATTTATAGCCTGATCATCCTCGTGCAATGCCATCTACAAGACCCTGAATTTACTACCACCTTAAACACGCAAGGTGACTTTTTTTTTTTTTGGGGTGCATACTTCCTGTGTAAAATTGTATATTGTACCAACTGGTAGTTTACAAAAGGCCAGTGTTATCTTTGGTGGGTGCATACTGTGTGTCATGCTGTGATTCTACCTGTTGTACATTTGACAGAAAATCTGACAGCTGGCCCGCTGACTGCCAGTGCCCAACTTTTGCATGCAAACCAAATATAGCACTTTACCATTCTTACTACATATAGCAATTTCTACCTTCTTAATTCTTCATTTTAGTACACAGTGCTCTCTATATGGCACACATTTGAATTAAAAATGAAGAGCAGCTGTTCAAATGTATACATTTAATGTATTGCCTTCTTTACTGTAACATCAAATCTCAACTTTTTTGAAAGCCAGACCTGATGACCCTCTTCAAGATTTGTACTTATAATTTCTACCATTCCCCTCTTTCTGAGCCAAGGGTGTGTCGCAGTGTCATTCAGGTCCTGCCGTTTGTTCAGCTAAGCTGCCAGTTTGCTCTCTTTCATCTAGGCATGACTGCACACCCAGCTGTAATCTTGAGTGTTGGAGAACTGTAGGACAGGGTGCATTGGTTTTATTAGCTTGCTGTAGATTGACAGCGGGAGCTGTGGGTTCCGGAGGCTGACGGATGGTATGTGTCATTCATGTGCCAGATTATGTACTGAGTGTCAGTGCTTCATGCCACTTGTCGCATACGTGTACACATACACAGGCATATACTAACCCTGGCAGTATAGCGGGATATGAGGGATGATTCAGTGAACTCAAGTTCTTAAAGGCTGACTTCAGTTATTTTTTTCTTCCCATAAACAGAAATAGAGATGTGTAGTCATATTTTATATCACCACCTTCTGGCGTTTGACTTCTGGGTTGTTACTTTAAATGGATATTTTTGATGAGATGAGATGATATCATACCTTTATAGAGTTCAGCAACATTAACCAAGCCTAGTTCACTGAACCATACCTTTCCTGCTAGTTTGCCAGCTTTTGTGCTAATCACAGCTAGCTGTTAATGTGTAAAAAACTGGCATTCTTGGAATTAATCCATCTGTATAACTAGATATCTCTGATATCTGCTGCATTCACTGTTGAAATATTAGTTCTTTTTGATCACTGAAGCCACAGCAAGAGCACTCTTAAGCATGGGCATGTTTAACAGTGAGTTTTATTGTATCAATTTTTTTTTGGAATAAAAAAGAAAAACAAAATTTGGAATAAAAAGTTGCTATAGAAATTACATGCACACAGTCAACCACGGCATAGTCACACATGCACTTGCCAGTTAGGCAAAAATATATACATTTCAATGAAATTTGCTGCACTGAGCAATTTCGTCGCTTATATAATTATATTTATTTACATAATTATATTTATAAATCTGATTACAAATATAGGAAATTCTGCATGAGAATTTTTATCCCACTTGTGTCACACACAAGAGACCCTCTGTAGAGATTTAAAGAGAGACGATAGAAGCGGCTTTTGGTGTCACTTACACTCCCAGAAATCTGGATCCCCAGCCACATTTTTTCTTTGCTCAATCCGGGAACACAAACCAGAGTACTGCTAAATTTAGGACTGACTGCCCATCCATTTTTTTAATTCACTGAAGTAATGTCTGGTGTATTTGGATTCCATAAAAGTCCATGCTTTATCAAAAGCACATGAGATGTCCTAAAAGTGCACTGAGCAGTCTGGCATTTGTGTTCTTTGTGAACTAAACGGAAAACAAAAATCACTTTTTATTTCATAGTCTGTGAACTTCCCACTGGTTATAACCAAACTGTATGTTAATTGAGCAGAATAATAAGCCTGGAAACATTGGATATTCATGGGCTATGGCTATTTCTTTTTAGCAAGCTGAAGGACTGCTGTGTTATGAATGTGAGATCATAATGATGAGGGTCAGCAGGATCAGAAGAGAGAGGAGGGAAAAAAAAATTTGCACTATGCGTTCTTTACTCATTTGTGCTGAATTTTAATACAGGTCAAGTTGTATAATGTGCCGTATGTGGTTTCACTTGTTCCACTATTTATTTCGCCAAGTCAATAATAGGCATTCCGAGCATGTTTGGAGAAATTTGCCACTGGAATAAGAAACCTGGAGTAATGTGTGTGACAGTAAGTTTGATGACATGGTTCACTGGTCATTTATAATCTGTTTTTTCTTGCTCCGCCGTTTGAGCTGCTGTTCATTCTGTTTGTCCATTGCGCTGTGTAACCAGCACGTGAAAAGCAGGGAGAATCCAGGCACGTGTGTGTTCTCCGGCAACTGTAGTCGCTCTGTCATGCGTAGGCACTGTGGCATATCAGGTACGAGCTGATCTCACAGAATAGCTGGAGCTTGGTCCTTCCCACTCTGTCTCTTTTGCTCACATCCCTCTTTTTCTGCTCTTATGTTCTTTCTCCACTTTCTCACTCCCATTCTCTCTCTCCCTCTCCCTCTCCCTCTCTCTCTCTCTCTCTCTCTCTCTCTGTGTCTCTCTCTTTCTCTTCACTCTGTTCCATGTGCCGTGGACCAACATTATTGAGTGGTAATCCAAGCTGGAAGCTGTCAGGGTGAGAAACAGAGAGAGGCTAAAAGACAGGGAAGAAGCAGGAGGGAGACTAAATGAAAAAGGGGGAGTTCCTTCGGAGGGAGTGACAGGAGTGAAGAAGAGCCTGGCTTTGCTAGGAGAGCACAGTGAAGCGTGAAGAGTTTGTAGTGTGACGTGATAGGATGTGGAGTTTTCTTTGCAAAACAGCCTGCTGATGCGATTGGTGTCGGCGGGGGTTCACCGCTTCACAGCCTGCTGCTTCCCTGGAGCCCAGAGCACAGGGATTCACTCTCACATAGCCTGCAGAACACACTCTGAGAGACGATTGCAGACAAACCACATGGGGACACAAACTCACATAGACTAACCACACTTCTGACCAGCTGTGTATTGGAGAGAGCGCCGTGTCTTCTTACCAGCTTGAGAGACGTCAGATCCGTCTTGTACCTTCGTGGACTCCTCTGAAAGTGGGCTGAGAAGGACCAAAAATCTTGAACTTGAAAAGCTTCCTTGGACATTTTATACCTCCATGACTGCTTCTGACAGTGGCAACTGATAACGACCAAAAACCTAAGAAGGGCAGACCTATCAAACCACTTCACTGCATGACTGTACCCACTTGTGGCTGCTGAGAATCACAGAAAACTCCTAAGAAAAGGAGACCCCTTGGACTTCTTACACCTTTTCTGAGAGTGAATTGAGAAGAACCAGAACTCTGTTGAAAGGAGGAGATTCCTTACTTTCTTCCAACCCTACATGCTCCTGTTCATCCTCTAAGTGTGAACATCCTGTGCCCCTGTTGTGCCCTCTGTGGGGAGGTTTTTGCAGCTGTCTCAAGCTCCCTTTTGCCCTTTGCTGCTTTAAGGCTACCCGCTGGTCCTCATCAGCAGCATGCAGGTGTCGTTTGTGTGTACGGACCACCGGGCTGTGAGCCGCAGTACGGAGGACCGGCTGAACCGGCAGAACGCCAGCAGCCCCAGCCTAGGCACCAAGAGCAAGTTCCGCGCTGTGGCCATGGTGGCCCGCAGCCTGGGACAACTGTCTGTGCAGAACGTGCCCTCCTCTAGTGACCACTGCATGAGGACCGGCATGAAGTATAGGTAAGATAAAGGGCCAGCATGAAGTGTGGGTTAGAGAAGTATAGGTAAAGGAGGTGTGCAGAGCAGCATTCTTGCATGTAAATACGTATGAAGGTACAGTGAAAAGGAGGGTTTATATGTTGCGCTGTTGTATGGGAGAATGCTGTAGTTGTGTGATGTGCTTTTACTGGTCCTCTTTTTAAAAATGTGAGAGGTGGAGTGAATCAGCTCAGGTTCTCTTCTTTTCCAGAGAGATGAGCAGAAGTGCAATCAGCTTGAGTCATCACACATTAAGATAGCTGACTAACTGTTTCTGGTTGATATTTATTTTGGAAAGTTTTGGTACAGATGTGCAAGAGCTCCATTGCCCACTGCTCCACCTTACTTTGATGGTCCATTATCGATGCATGCTATTTTCCCCTAACCCTGAAGTTCACTCTAACCCCAACTTTAACTGTAATGCTGGTGATAATCTGTGAAATATTGCTTCTGTCAGATCCAAAATGGTAACCTTTACAGGAGGCATTTTCAAATTATGTCAAAAACTAAAAAATCAACAAAATGGAGATACAAGGTTTTGTTCCAACAACAGTGATATGTAGATAATTGTAGATGAGCTATAGGGGACCATCAAAATAATGTTTAATCTTATCCTCATGTATCTACGGAGTACAAGCAGCAACACTAAATTATTTTGTGTCCTTGTGCTTCCCCACTTCATAAAACAGAATAAATAATTCAGAATTCAAAAGTCAACTGCAACCTAAGGAGGCCAGCCTCAAAAAGCACTCAGGTTTTCAGCTTTGATTGTACTGTGTCTTATACTCCTATGAGTGTTTCCTGCATATACTCATCCGCTCTCCACCAGAGATGTGTGCAGTGTGTGTGTGTGTGTGTGTGTGTGTGTGTGTGTGTGTGTGTGCTACAGTAAATTTATTAGTACTCCTATCCTTCCACACTGCAGTTTGGATAATGGCACATCAAAAGCACTTTGTAAGAACCTAAGATAATGTACTGTACATCCCACTTTCCTATTATCCTAATGTGTAACTGAACACCAGCCTTCCTCTGAAATGCTGTCTCTGACTGCGCTGTTCTTCTAAATGGTTTTGCCTCCTATACTTTCATATCTAATTGATGCCCTTGTAATTAGGTTTTTAGGGTGATAAATGAAAAATGTCATGTCACATATTACAATACTTTTTTAGCTCATGAGAAGCTTTTTATTGTTTGTAATGAAGTGTCTTTTAGCTGTAATGAAAAGTGCATTCTCATTGCATATTAATGTATACCAGTCACGTCTGTAGCCTTTTCTCTCTTTTTTCCACCAAAGCAGGTGTGTTTCATGTAGTAGTTGAGATTTACTGTCCCTGAAATGCTTGTGTTTCACTTCAACTGGTGTTTATATTGAGATATTAAGTTACTTTCCACAAAAATTGCTGTTATATAACACAATCTAGATGTTTTAAACCACATTAACTGTCATTTTTGAAAGATAACGAATTGATTTTTAGCATAGAAGTAGAAATGCACAATGACATATTTCAAACCTATATATGATTACATATTCATGTTTAGTATGCTGGGATGCTATAGGTTCTGTGCTGGTACATTTTTCGTTTGTCAAGGTGCAAACAGAGTAAATGTTCCCTGAAAGGTACTACAGTGGTTTCAAGGCCCACTTGTGAACCTTGAATGAGTTTTTCCCAGTGTAAAAATACATATTTGTACCTTCCATAACTTAATGTTTTAAAACAGAACGATAAAATAAAAATCCTGGGGACAGGATGGGGTGTGTGGAGTCAAAACAACTATATTCTATATTCCATCACTAAACTATATTCCATCACTAAAGGCACTGAGATGGTACCCTTGAGAGTATCCTCCCAGTGACTAGAGGGGGGCTGCCCCAGTGAAAGTTTAGTACCTTTATTTCTGAAAGTGTAGTGCATTTGTAACCCTACACAAATAAACATGATATAATCCAATGGCACTTCAGTGCCCCAATTTCTACATTTTAGATTTGTTTTTTTATATATAAACATAACAAATATCGTCCAACATGTACATTAAAAAAAAAATCGGCCTGGAATTCCCATGTCCCATGCCCACTTTAGCTTGTTAATGTTAGCTTTAATGTAAAATAAATTGCTTATATATGTTTTATATGTATTATATGGAACAACATCTTGAATTTGCTGCTGATTAAATCTGAGCTCTTTACTCTCATTAAGAATTAAGAAGCAGCCATAGGCACAGTGCTGGCCCGACCGCATTATGGGTTTACTTAGAACGAGCCAAATGATAACATCAAGTGTTCATTGATGCGGAACTTTTTCGTCCACGTGCAGCTGAAATATCACAAAGGTATCTATGGCATTTGAAAGCCGTTGAGCGGACAGCATATTTGATCTATGTCTGTTTCGGTCTCAGATGAGAGCCCCCTTGAGGGGTGCAGCCATAATGCTCTATCCCCAAATGCCAGTGCGATTTGTAAGTGCACCCTGCAGAGGTTTTTCTCTTTGAGTGGCTTGTATCTCTAGGCCATCAGGCCAAAGCCCTTGGCCCGGCGCTTCTCCCTCTCTCCTTCTGCTTAGAGCTCGGTGAATTAATGATCAGAAGCTGCCCTCGCATCCCTGCCTCTCACATCCAACTGTAGGAGTAGAGAAAGAAAGGGAAAGAGAAGGGATGAGAGTGTGAGAGTTGGTGAGGGAATTGTGTAAGTGCATGCCTTGCTAGAGGAGGCAGAGCGAGAGCTGAAGAGGTGATTATATAAAGGCGTAAGACTGCCTACAGTTGCTGCCTGACGCTCCCTCAGCTGTAAACAGTAGAGTCTGTTCAGTCTGGCTGGATGGCGACGGACTTGTGCCAGCATTACGCAAGACCCCCACTGTCTGTCTGACACGAGCTCATGGATCCGACACATGAAGGCTCTGGGCACTGGAGCAGGAATTCCGGATAGGTGTAGTGTAGGACAGAAAAGCTGATGGATGTTCATTGAGAACTATCAATGAAACGTGCACTTAAAAGAATCATTCGGTTAAAAATAAATAAATAAATATTTGCCCCTTTTGCTTATTTCAGAATAGTCAGGCAGAGACATCTATGCTACTGGAGACCAAACAGTGTGAAAAGAATGCATGAGGTAGCAGCTTTATGCATCATGAAACTGGACTTTTGAACTTTTACTACTAATAAGCGTCACAAATGATATGGAATTTACACAGAGGGAGCTTTAAGCTAACCTAGTCCAGGAGCTGTTGAGTAGATTCCGTACATGAAGGAAAGAGGTGGCTGTGAGACTGAGCCTACACACGCTGATGGGATGTTGAGGCATTCCTGATTGGGTGGTCTCTGTGCTTTGTGGAGGAGGCATAGCTCTTCAAAGCTCCTACTAAGACTCCTACTCATTTTTCATCATTCTTAACAACTTTCTTACAGCACCACCATCCCTCTCGAAAAATCAGAGATTATCCGGAATATATTTCAATCCCAGTCAAAATCGCCATTGAGAACAGGGTATTCATTTTTCAGCATTGTAGGGGAAAAAAAAAGCAGAAAATTGTATTTAAGTCTCAACAACTACATGCAGTTACATTTTTAAGTACTTAGTATGTCCATCCTGTTTTCATTCTTTTTGGGAGACGTCCTTTCAGTTTTTCAAAGAAATTTGCAGTAATGTTTTTCCGCACCTCCAAAGTTCAGTCTTAGAGGTTGGTTGCATTTTCTGCTTCTCATAATCCCAAACACATTCAGTGATGTTGAGGTCTGGCCTATGAGATGGTCAGTCCATTGTTCTGAGAACAGCAGCAGCTTCTTGGTTTGACTTGCAAATTTTCTCCTTTTTTGTCTATTTCTTTTCCTCAGTCAGGGCTTCTCATCAGCTGTATATCCTCTCAGACCCATCGAGCTGAGTCTTCTCTCAGTGGAAGGATGGACAAAAACAGCTGTGGATTGTTTCAGGTCTGAAGCAAGAGTGGAGCTTAATTTTCTCCTCTCTCTCAAAGATTTAAGTTCTGTTTATCTGATGTGATAGTTTATTGGTCTAATAGGCCTTGATGGTTGTTAAGATTCTGATTTCTGTGTACCATTTTACAGATCTCCAGATTGGGACCTCCTGTTTTTTTTTTGTCCTTTTTCTTTGACATGTATCGAATGACCTCACAAATAAGTATATTTGACGTAATGGCCATTTGGACTGGAATAAATGTGGTCTCTGACTTTTGCTAAGTACTGTACATGAAAAACATGCAAGTACATAGCTTGTGTGTGCGTCCGTGCGTGAGTGAAAGCAGGCCTGTCTCTGAGCTCTTAGGTACAATATTAGATTATTTCACTCTCAGCTTAGCTTCCTGGGCATGCAGGGCTTATTGTTTGTGTTGAATGGTCCTTCTGTTAGTGTGCATGGGTATGTGTGAGTTTTCTACCTGAACCAGCTCAGACTTTTTCATTATGCTCATGAGTTCATGCCTGCTGTCTACAGATCTTTAAGCTTTTGAAGGAATTATGCACCCTTTGGATTTCTGCTCTACCATAACATAATGTAACATAACATAGTTATTTCATAGCATCTGTTCTGAGATAGAAGCTTGGACTGAATAAAAAAAAATTCAGACCTAATGAGTTTGAGGTTGGAGTTTAGACTGAATACGTGAGGTTGAATTTCCAGTTTAAGATGCTGAAACATACGTATTACAGCGTCTCTGGGAACGGCAATGAGCTTTGTTTTAAATACACACAGCACTGACAGTAAGGAAATGAATATTCTGCTATGCTCACCTGCCTTAATCTAAACGCACATGGTCTGATGTATATGACTGTATATACAGCAGGTTTGACCTCGCTGTGGTGGCAGAGCTCATGTATAGGTGGGCGGTGTGTTAAGGTGCCTATTTAAACTGTACAGTAAAGGATCTGCCAGATGTCCATTAACCAGTGCCAACAGTTAGACCCAGCACTCTACATACAGAGTCACTGGCAAGCTCTGCTCTCCTGAGGGCACTGTGCTCAGAACATTCACTCTGCTGGATGTTTGTCTGCCACAGAGGATGCGTAAAACCCATGTGCTCTTGGTTAAGTTCACTACGATTACTCTGGTGAGCTATGTAGCAGTGTTGATTATAGAGGAAAAATGTAAAATGTAAATCATATGTTTTTATTATTTCATCAATATTTGTAATGGGACTCAAGGAGCAGACCATGACACTGGAGAAACTATGAAGCCTGTGGGACAGCGTGATGGTGCAATGTAAACAAAGTCCTTATAGGAAAGTTAAGCTTCACAAGCGTCCCAATCATATTTCACATCAAATCATGTCTCTGATGTAAACGGCTGTTTGTGCTGATTGCATGTGTTGCTCTGCACATTACCATTCAGGAAATGATACTGTCACTAATATACAAATCAACCACTGGTAGCCAGTTAAACCATAAGCCAAAACACATTACAGAAACATCAGAGACCAAAAGAAACACTTAATGGTTTCTATGTGTTTTTTCAGCAGGGATATGTTCAAAAACTAAAGTTTGTTTTAGCCTGAAGCTCAATATTATGCTCAGTTTAAAGTTCACAGTTTTGTTCCTGCACATGTAATGTACACTGTTAGAAATAAACGAACCATGCAGGTACATAATTCATTCATCAGGGTACAAACAATATAAGTGTACCCTCAAAGGTACAACAGTGGTTTTAAGGTCCAATGGTGTACCTTACATGAGTTTTTCCTAGTGGAAAAGTAGATGTTTGTACCTTTTCATAAGCAAATGTTTTAAATCAGAGCATTAAAAAAAAAGCCTGGAGGCGAGACGGGGGGTGTGGAATCAATACAACTTAGAAAATATAATTTCACTGGGTTCTGGTACAGTTATGTTCCCTGACTAAAGCTACTGAGATTGACCCTTGAGGGTACCACCACAGTGAGAGTGTCGTACCTTTTTTTCTGAGAGTGTAATTGTACACATAAAGTCCCTGTATTAAGGGTAAGTTAATTGAGTTATACGTCTGCTTATCCCTTACCCAAGTTACATAAACTGTAGTTTGTGTAATACTTAACTGAATATTATTTAATTGAATAATATTTAACTTAACCAGGGGACCAGCCGTATGTCTGGAGAAGGGAAGTTTATTTGTTTACGTGCGGGTACCAGACACCTAGCCAGCCCGTAAGACGCTGGACTGATGCAGTTTTATAGCAGGACTGATCCCAAGAAGAGGCTCAGCCTATACATGACGAGTGACAGGTGTGACAGACATGACCATGTAAGGATAAACAAGAATAGACAGATGTTCTAAATACAGTCACAGTACAGAACACACAATACTGAATATAATGACATATAACACGCAACATCCCAGGAAGAAAAAAACACACTGAAACAGAATTTGTTGGTACGATAATTGGCAGTACTTTATGGTGATTGATACCAATTTAATAAATAATTTTTAAAAATAATTTAAATTTAATAATTCAGTATTTTACATTACTTTATGCAGACATTTAATTATCTAGCAGGCGCTCTTTGTATTACAACCATATGTGAATAGATTCCTAAAAAAAGACCAGGTGTGTGGATTTAACTGGCTACAACAACCAACAATGTTCACAATTATCTTCAAGTAACGACAGACCTGTTACAAGGCTATTTAAGCTGAAGGCTGTACATCTCATGTGTTCTAAAAGAATGAAAGTAAGTTATCTGCACTATATTAGGTAATATGTATATATGTATATGTATATGTATATATATATATATATAAAGTTTCCTGCGAGTTCATTTTTTGGCTGCCGAACCTCAAGGTGAAGTTGAAAGCATCCTCAGTCTCTTGTTTTGCCACAGCATATCTGAGACAAAGCTGTCCACAGAGACAACAGGCTAATATGTCTAGTATCATCTCTATAAATCTGTATAAATGAACTTTGTATCAAACACTGGAGCTGATGCATCACTGACCTGAATGAGATCGACATTACTTCACTTGTGATGGAGCTTGAGTTAGTGGGGGAAAAAAACATGAATGAAACAAAGTAACGATGAAAACATGTAGCTGAGCAAAATCATATTGGTCTTACCTCTATCGTCGTTATTATCTCGGTCAACAGATATCCAGTCTCTCATCTGTCTCTGTATCTGAAATGCCAGATGTTAGATCTGAGCAGCCTTGAATGTCCTTGTGTTTGGATTAAAAAGCTAAATATCTAACTAACAAAAATATAGTTTGTGCCGAGTTGGTTTGCTGTCAGAATTCAACCCAGTAAGTTACATTATGTGCTTTTAAAGGTGATCTGAAGAAAGGTGACTTGACTTTTCACCACTGGTGAGTATGTGGATGCGCGAGTTAAAAAATAGAATAATAAGTAATCAGTTGTAATTAGCCATTGCAATTTTGACATTTTACAGTTTATCAATATATAAAACATAGCCTATCATTATATCCTGCATCCCTCCTTACAGCATGTTTCATTTCTTAAAATCTCCCCAGCGCATAAGTGATTTTACGGCACACATCAGTACTACTAACACAATATGAATGATACATACTTTTATTTGTTTTCTGATCACACTGAGTGCCAGCTTCATGCAGATTATTTACCTGCTGCATGGTCCTTCTTCCACTGATGTGTGGCAGTTGTGGGATTTGGCGGGGTCAAAACACGGATGCCTGCTGCACTCTCCAGAGGCAAGAGTGGGTTGAGGGGGTGATGAAGGGATTCATTTTCCTCCTTCATCTCATAGTTGAGAAACTATACATGGAATACCTCTGTCAGAAGAACATTCCCTGTTAAGACAGCATAGACCCCTCTCCCACCCCACCAGGACTAATACAGCCTGCTAATGAAGCCTTTATGATCATTCAGATGTTGCACATTCGTACATGATGTGATTTATGCACTGGATCATAATGTATGCCACATAGGGTGTATGGTGCCTCGTGTGAGTTGTGGGCACAAGCCGCGATTCATCTCAGCAGCCCAGGAAAGGGCCTCTCCATGACCCACTGGTCATTTATCACTACAGACAGGCATGCTGTCACTGACCAGCTGCAGTTAGTCACAGGGCTGTTTGTGTGGCTGACGTGTTGTTTGGTGCTGTGTGGGGACAGTGACGTTGAGACTGATTTATGAACTTCCCCATCCCACTCAGGATGATGGCGGCATTCCTTTGATTGCTCTGTTTTCTGTTTGAAATTGGATCTGGTTAATGATGCTGTCTAATGACAGCCTACTCACCTGCATTACTTGGATGGGAAATGTGAGCTGCTTGATGTTGTATGGTAGTTTATTTTGAGTTTGGTATTATTACAATTCAGCACAGTCAGCTGATGTGTTTGCATACCTGTGTGTATTGATGGGAGGGTGCAGGTGAGTATGTTGCAACGTTCTTGATCACTGAAGATGGCGTGTTATTATTGTGTGGCCTTAGCCTTTAGATACATTCCACCACTGTGGCTGTGATGATGAGGATGTGCCATTAAAGTGGTTGTCCAATTTACCTCAAATGTAGCTGGTCAGCCAAGACATGTAGCTAACGAGTGATGTAAGCTTATATAAGCCAAGTCTATTTGAGATTACTTACCAACTCAGTGTTTGATGTTTGACTGTGATTGTAGCCGCAGTTCAAAACTAAAGTCGCTAGCTTTAGACACCGTCACTCATGCTGAAGAGGCTGTAGCTGCACGGCACTTTTGTCAATGATTTCTGAAATGGTAAACTTTCCCAGCGTGTGTTAATCAGGTGAAACATATTTTTCATTTTTAGCTCGCAAGCAGGTTTTTAGAGCTTTACACTTTCCTAAATCACCTTGCTATTTTCCCATAAAACACTAGGTTTAATACTTCACATGAAGTGGAGGAATTGTGAGGAGTTGGAATATCTTGGGAAATATGGACATCAAAGCAGCAACAATGTTCCATCGGCACATATTTACATATAACTTAATATTAACATCTCATTATTTTTATTACCTTTTTAAAATGTGTATCATCCAATCTATAATGTATTATCAGCATAGTGGCGATTATTATATATATATATATATATATATATATATAAATGTATTTTATGAACAAGCAGAGTTAATTAATTCCAGAAATATGTCGGCCAATATTGCTGCACCAGAGCCTCTGTTTGAAATGATCCACTATTTGCTATCCTCCATAATTAAAGAGAAACAAAGATGTGCGTGAGCGTCTCGCCATTCTAGAGTTGCAGCCAAGGTTCTCTGGCATCATTATTTACTAGCTGAAAAGCACCCACCGTACTGGATGGTGCTGTAGGAGTTATTTTGTTTATTTATTATGGTATCCTCTTTGCTACAGTAATGAAGTGTGTTTACTGTATTAAAGCCAAGGCAGTGCTGAAATTTCACATTGAACATTGCCACTATGCCTGCTTCTGTTCCATGCTATCAAGTTGTAGCCTAACAATAATGTAAATGCAGCGTTTAATGCATGTAATATTATTTCTATGGTTCATATGAAACAGAGTCAGATCGGGACTGAGTCATCTATATGAAATGGTTACTCAGAACTGCATACAAACTCAGCATGTCACTCAGTCCAGTCAGCAGGTGGCCAGTTCACCTTCACTGGCTAGTCAACAGATCCCCCTCCGTGTAACCCTATCTTTTCCAGCCTAGTTAAAAATTCATGACTGGTTTTCTAAGCCCCCCATACTCACTGATAATTTGATTTAAGTGGATAAGTTCCACTATAATCTTCTTTTGAAAGTCACTTAGAGGTGACTTTGCTGACAGTCTGTTTATAAGACATCAGTACTGAGCATCTGCTTCTCAGCTTTATTCATAGTAGAGGCATAATAGCAGATACTTTGAAAAGGCCTTGAGAGGCTTTGAGGCCTTGAGCCTGTACTTTTCTTCCAGTGTGTGCCAGTGTTCTTGGTAATAGTTATATTTTTCATATCTGAAAACTTAAGCCAGTAAAGCCTTTAATATCTCTGTAGTGACATAATATGAGGGATTTTGAAAAGTTTATTTCAGTAATATATTATTTATCACTTGGATCCATACCTTATGATTCACTTTTCAAAGGATTCAATAATGGAAACCCTATTTTAATTGTAATTTTAAGGATACCTTAATGAGACAAGCTGCTTTGGAACATGCCACTTGTTTTTGTGAGCAGCCTAAAATGTTTCGAAATGTTTGCAGCTGTATAATAGCCAAGGAAATCTTTTAAATCTTTTTCTTGTCACGGTTAATCACAAATTGCTTCTCGTCCCCTGAGTGTGAAGCTGCTGTCTGCTGAATAGGAACTGTGATAAAAGGGTTTGTGCGGACGGCTCTGTGCCCTTGGCAGTGCAGTCACACAGCAATTGTTGAGATCTATAACCTTGGCTCCATACAAACTCGGAGGATGGTGAACAAAAGAGCTAGCAGACACTCTGATTGGCTGTGCTGGCTTGAAAAATGTGCTGTATCCAGGCTAAGATTTTCTCTGTGACTGTTACCACAATGAAGGAAGCCCAGATTAAGTTCTGGTAGTCATGGACTCATGACTCATGGAGTCATCTGGGATTTTGGACAGACATTATTTATACAGTGACCCTGCAAGCGCACAACTTCGCTCAGATGATTCGTTCAGCTGCCACTGATCACAGATCAGTCATGTGGTTGATCATGAAGGTCAAAACTGGACCTCTGTAAAAGATATCCTGTATAACCTTGTGCCTACACTGAATTCATCCAGAGAAGGATATCTGCTGCACACAGCTCATCTATGAAGGACAATGCTGATCCAGAGTTTTGAGTAGTGTCCTTTCTACTTTCAGAAACCTTGGGAAGTCTGGCTTACGGGTGTCGTGTTTAGGGCTGGGTGAGTATCACACTCTGACATTAAGTATCGTTCTCTCACATTACAGCAAAGAATACATAAACATATCAGATTCATGTTATTCTCAGCAGATAATTGCTGAAAAAGATCGGACAGGTGTTTGACAGGTGGTAATGGTGTCCGATCTTATTTACAAAGGGCCGGTGTGGCTCCAGGTTTTCATTCCAGCAAAGCAGAAGCTGACTCGGTCAGTTGCTTGCAGACTGAGCTACTGATTAAACAATCAGATGTGATCCTACTCATTTGGAATGAAAACCTGCAGCCACACCAGCCATTCACAGATAAGGCTGGACACCACCGCCCAACAGAAAGACAGTACAGTGCAAAAGTCTTACACGCTGGAGAAAATTGTATTTAAAAAGCTGTTTGTCTGGACAGTAAACATTTATTTGTTTAGAAAACACTAATATTAGAATAAATACAAATAACATTAATAGACAAGGAACCATCATATATCTGTCCGGTTAAACCTCCTCTCATGGCGGCCCAGTATTATTTATAGTTATCATCCAATACCAAACCTGTCTATTTTATTCATGAAAAAAAACCAAACCAAAACAAAAAATATATATTACCTTTTACCATCTTTGTTTGTTTTTTTTGCTTGTTTGTTTATTCTTAGTGTTTATTCATACAAAAAAAACACACATACTGCCAAGATAAATGTTTTAAACAATTTGGGTGTCAATGTCTTTGTAATTCTCTGTAATGGTAATCCAGGTAGATGCTATTCTGATTTCTGCATTTTATAAATGTATATGTATTGATAAACATCTTATATGTACATGCAAAATATCAGATATTGGCAATGGCAATTGACAGTCCCCTTATTGTTGCATCCTGTATTATAACTCTTCATAGTTTAGCTCTTTCCTTTAGAGCATTGAGTTTGTAACCCCTGTCTGACTACCTTGTCTGTACAGAACAGAACATGTCTTGTTTTAAATCTCACTCATGGGAAGCCACTGGGCAGTTGCTGAATTCCATGAATAAACATTTGAAGAATTTGACTGTATAATGCAAATTCAAAACTGCAGCATGAAGTTACATAATACCACATACTCTTCCCTCTGTAATGCAAGTCCCATCTCTGAAAGGTTTACAGCTCTTTTGGAGAACATTTTAATGGATTCTGTATTCTGAAGAAAACTAAATGCAAACAAAAAACACTGTGGCAATCCATTGTGTGCTACAGAAGCAGCAGATGGAGATTACATTTTAAATATAATTGTTATGTTAAACATTGTTCTGACAGTATGTGTATTCCTTGCAGGCACCTGGGTGACCTTTGGAGGGCAAATCACAGATGAGGTACTGTGGAACTCCTGCTTATCATCTGCATTTGACTACAGTGTAGTATTGACTACAGTAAAGTTCATTAAAGATCTAGGCCAGATCTTCAAAATACCCTAAACAACAAAGTGAGAATTAGTTCTTGGAGACACTTTCCTCTTTGTTTTCTGTACCGTCTGGTAAACTCTGCCCCTCTAGTGCACACATTCACATTATGTGCAAGTGTGTTGGGACACCTATGTTAACGTCTGCAGAACACTCACTCATGTTCGCAGATTCCCGGATGCAGATTGTGATTTTGCCTTTAGTCTAAAATTTAACGCCTAATCCTTGTTACTTTGCCATTGTAACTCTGTGGAGTTGTCCAGTGTAAAAATCTCCAGCTATCTTTACATTGTGTCCCAAGGGACCATGTCTTTTCCCTTTGTACCTCCCTTTATCTGTCAATCCCCTCTCTGTCTGTTTATCTCCTGCCATGCTGCTCATATTTAATCTCTCTCATCTCCCTTTGTCCTTTTCACTCCTCTCAGATAGCAGAGCAGCTGATGACACTGGCATATGAGAATGGGATCAATCTGTTTGACACAGCTGAGGTGTACGCTGCGGGCAAGTGAGTGCTTTACCTCCTTCTTTCTCCACCACTGTTCCCTCAGACAAAGTCTTTGCTCAGACTGCAGGTGACGGTGCCTGAATTCCGATTTCCCGCCCAAATCCAGTTTGATCATTCATGCTATCTTTTTATTGTGATATACTCAAAAGATAGCTGTCCTCTCTCTTTCCATGCAACATCAAATTGAGCAATGCCACCTTCTTTTTTAAACTTAAAGGACAAATATTAGATGCTAAAAGGATCATGTTAAACAAAGTTTACTGAAAAGAGTAACAGTAGCGATTTTCTATGCTGAAAGGAAGAGAAGTTTCTTTAGTTTGCCTGCCATGAAAAAAATCTAGCACAGGTGATGTATTTGTTGTTGGAACAAAACCTTGCGTCTCCGAAATGGTAACTTTACAGGAGAAGGAAAAAAAACCACTTGACAGGCCAATGGAACCAGACTTTTTTCCAAGTCATTTTGGGCCACATCTTTTGGTCCATTCATCATGAAACTTACTCATAATGTAAAAGGCAAGAGGTGTTTTCATATTCAAAATATTATGTCGAAAAAATGAAAAATGACAGAAATGTGTAGGTTTTGTTCCGACATCAGTGATCTACTGGATAGGTACATTTGATCTGAGTGTAGCTCCTTTGACTCATGTGCTTCTCTATCTGTAAAGTAAATGTTGTTGTTGTTGTTATTTGTTTACACTGCCCGTGTTTGCCTAAAATGAAAATGAGAACTCCAGCCACAGTAACAGGTGTTTTGATGATGTAACGTCTGTTCCTGTGCACTTAAAATTATGATGAGTTGGACTGATGTAAAAGTTGCATGAAGTCCAGCCTGACTGTTCAGAGAGGAGTGTGAGGTGTCAGATGGGGTCACATTTCAGTGCCACATATGAAAGAGGCCAAGATCAGAATTGAAAATGTCAAATTCAGTTTATTAAAAACAAATCTGACTAGAAAAAAAGGTCAATTTTACCTGCAGTGTACAATGCAGGCAAAGAGAGCTTACAGGCTTCAATGTTAGCAATAGGCACTCTGGAATGTGGACTTTTCAGTGAGAGGAAGGCTATTGCAGATATTAAATGGGTGTTAACAATAGGCAGCCCTTTTTATGCCCTTGCTTTTTGATTCTGACACAGCATGTGTTTGAGGCAGAACTCTTAAAGAATGTACCGGTACTGTATTGGCTGTGCAAAAACTCACTGATTACAGGTTTCTATTTTATACTGTTCCAGCAAAGTGTCATAAATGGTGTATTACTTTTCTTGAAAAATCATGATAGAAGGTTTTAGTGATCTGGATATACAGCACTTAATATCTCTCTGAGGAGAATCTAATTCTTCAGAGCAGTGTCGTTCATCCTGTCCATCAACTTGTGGTCTCTGGAGGGCTATAGTTTACTGTCATTTCAGCTGAATTTCATATAAATTGCTTTGCGGCCTTTATAACTATCAAATATGATTGAAGAATGAGTTCCTTAATCTCCAGCCCCAGAGAAGAGTCACAACTAAGAAGATTGACCTGTTTTTCTTGAAACACAAACAAGTGAACTGAACAACAGTGTAAGTTGCTGCCTCGCTAGCTGTTAGTGGATCTTTGAGAAGTAGAACGATCACAATATCACAGACTGAATGTTACAAGTTAAACATTTATGTACACTTGCAGGCAGTTTAATGATACAAGACAAGGACAAATTTTACATGTTTACAGGGAGGCGTCCACATTGTGTATGTCTGAAGACATTATATTGAGCCAGCCTGGCAGAGTGACTCTCTACTTTCTCTGTCTTCCTGCTTGAGCAGAATGATCATGGCAGCACAGTAAACACAGCACAGATTAACACACATCCCCTTTATCACACGAACACACACTCTCTCCATATCACTGCTCCACAGTCAGCTGCGCTGCACTAACACCACAGCAGTGTTACTATATATGGGGAAAATAAATTGTGGGCCGTGAACTGTATCTCACCGAATGATCCTAAACCTCTGGACTGCTGACCAGATAAAAGAGGAAGAACGTGTGAGAAAATTGTTTGAGCTCAAGGGAAGTAAATATTTGGCCTCAAAGCCATTTGCTGTGATTGCAGTTCTTTAGAAAGCGATTTAGTGCATGAGAAAATCTCAGATCTCTCCATCTGCATATTTTGGCAACAAAGTTTTATATATAAAATTACAACATTAACCATATTCACTGATCAGGCATAACTTTATGACCACCTCCTTGTTTCTATGCTCATTGTCCATTTTATCATGTCCATTTTGTAGTCCTATTACAGACTGTAGTCCATCTGTTTCTCTGTATCCTTTGTTAGCCCCCTTTTACCCTGTTCTTCAGTGGTCAGGACCCCCATGGACCCTCACAGAGCAGGTACTACTTGGGTGGTGGATCATTCTCAGCACTGCAGTAACACGGACGTGGTGGTGGTGTGTTAGTGTGTTTTGTGCTGGTACGTGTGGATGAGACACAGCAGTGCTGCTGGAGGTTTTAAATGCTGTGTCCACTCACTGTCCACTCTATTACACACTCCTACCTTGTCAGTCCACCTTGTAAATGTAATTTCAGAGACAGTAGCTTATCGGCTGTTGCACAGTTTGTGTTGGTCAATCTGTAGTCCTCCATCAGTGGTCGCAGGATACTGCCCACAGGACGCTGTTGGCTAGATATTTTTGGTTGGTGGACTATACTCAGTCCAGCAGTGACACTGAGGTGTTTAAAAACTCCAGCAGCACTGGTGTGTCTGATCCACTCAGAGCAGTGCAACGCACCACCACCATCAGTGTTATTGAAGTGCTGAGAATGATCCACCGCCAAAATAGTACCTGCTCTGTAAGGATCCCTCTCTCTCTCTCTCTCTCTCTCTCTCTCATATATATATATATATATATATATATATATATATATAATGTATGTATGTATGTGGGTGTGGGTGTGGGTGTGTGGCCAAAAGTATGTGGACACCCCTCCTAATTACCCAGTCCAGGTGTTTCAGCCACAACGTTGCTAACAGGTACATAACCAGACAGTATCCAGAGGCAAACACAGACAGTAGAAAGTAGAATGAGTCATAATAAAGAGGTCACTGAAGTTAAATGCAGCATTGCCATAGTATGCCATCTTTGTTACAAGACAGTTGGTGAAATCTCTGCCCTGCTAGATCTGCCCCAGTCAACTGCACGTGCTACTCTTACTGCCTAGCTGTGAAATGGAACAGCACACAGACTCACAGTGTGGTGCCATTGATTGCTACCATGTACAAGTCACTAATTCTTTGTTGAATCACTCGCTGCAGAGGTCCAAACTGCCTCACGAAGCAACATCAGCATAAGAACTGTGCATCAGAAGCTTAACAAAAGGGGTTTTCTTGACCAAACAGCTGCATACATGCCTTGGCAACATGCCAAGTGTCAACTGAAGTAATGTAAAGCACATGGCCACTGGACACTGGCACAGTTAAAATGTGTTCTCTGGAATGATGAGTCATGCTTCACTATCTGGCCATCTGATGGATGATTGGTGGATGCCAGGAGTTCGCTACCTACAAGAATGCCTACAGTGCCAACAGTGAAGTTTGAGGAGGAGGGATAATGGACTGGAGCTGTTTTCTAGGGTCTGGTCTAGGCCCCTTAGTTCCAGTGAAGAGTTATTTTAATGCTACAGCTTACTGAGACATTGACAATCAAAACAGTATACCCTTTACATTTACATGCTTTATGAAACATTTCTTTAAGGGCTGTGACTTAAGTAAGGCCTATTTACACCAAGTCTGATTTTTATGGATAAAAAAATGCACTTGAAGTTTAGAAAACAAAAACATGCATGTTAAACCCATGTTTCACACTAAGTCCAGAAGTGACAGACTGCAGTGCTACCTGAAACGTTCTGGGTTGTGTGGATGCAGCAAAGATCAGGCTGGTTGTTGTCCCTTGTCATGGTTGCAGTCCAAACAAATGTTCAACACTATGGTGGCGCAGGACAAAACACAGAATTTAAAGAAAATATATGGTAGACCATAGCTGAAAGGTTGTGAAATGATGGTGAGTGCTTTTGTCCAAGATAGAACCTGTAGATTTGTTTGTTTGGGTTTCCTGTTGAGGCCTAGAATGTAGCACCTTTTATTTGTTTTTCTTAATGATAAAAATGCTAAATTCATTTTTACTACTACTCAAGGAATCTGTTTTTCCTTCCTCATCTGTCTTTTTCGCACATCCAGAGTGTTTAAAAAAATGACTCTTCAAGGGTTCTTTAGTAAAGACAGCGGTTCTGTACAGAGCCATGAACACTTTCATTTGCATGCTTAAAGGGTTCTCTGCATGGTGAAATGGTTCTTTCAGATTGATGGAGAATGGCTCAATGTCGCACCAAAAAGAGATCTTAACATTGTAACAATAAAATAACTTTTTTTAATGCTATATTGAACCATAGCACATTCTCAATCAATCTGAAGAACCATTTCACCGTGCAGAGAATATTTAACCCCTTATAATCCAGGCTTACTCAATTCTAAAACTTATTATTCATTATACAGGGACAATGTAAATTGTCTGAGCTATTCTTAGGTTATAGTGTGTAATAAAACTTTTATTATTACATGTAGGGAGTTAAGCGAGTGAAGGCGTTAAACAGAAAACACACATCAGACTTAATGTGAAGGTTCTACTATGATAAAAATGGTATCAGAATTCATATTCAATATGAATAGACCTATAGGTTTGTGTTCTTGATGAAGCATCATAATGCATATATTCATTTTTACACCCCTACTGACCGCTACTGACCTCAAGACACCCTAGCATGTGTTGCCTGCACATTCCCCCACCCCCCCACTCCCCCACCTCACCAGTCCAACATTTGTTAAGGGCTGTCACAAGCGCTCACATCGCCTCAGCACAAAAATGATGGCAGCCATTCATGAAGAACACATTGGTCCTGAGGGCAGAATTGCAGCATCTGTCATTAGACACACCAAAACACTCTCCCGCCCCACATCTTCTCCTTTTTTTTCTAGTTGCTCAGAAGCTCCTCTCGGCTACAGCTCAGAAAGTGTGCTGTGTTTCTGCCTGCGCTTCATGCGGGGAGTTCATTTTGCATGACTATGAACTGGCTGCTTCATTAGCTTTATTGTCCAAGTAAGGGAACAGGGAATCCCCAACACACTCAGGCTTTAAACCCAGCTCTGTTGTTAGTTCTGAAGAGAACTCCTTCATAGCATGAAATGATAGAAATGGTACAAATCATGTGCTCGCAGTAGTGATGTGATGTGAAAATTGTTTCTTTCTTTTTTAACAGGGCTGAAATGGTGCTCGGCAATATCATAAAGAAGAAAGGCTGGAGGTATAGTTATTCCCCCATTTTTCCAAATGTGACGTTCTCTATTTGCTGCCAGGCTGTTCCAGCGGCCCTGCTGTCTTTACATGCGACATGTCAGTCTGGAATGTGCCCCTGTTCTGCCAGATGTGCCGACTGCAGGACAGGGTCTGTATGGAAGCGAGACGCCTTGTACCTCGCAGCTCGTAGTAGTTTGTGAATGATTTTGTGCTCACTGGGCCGTCAGCCTTTATTTGTCCTGCCAGGCTCTGCGCGGGAGCACTGAGGCTTTTCCTTCTGCCCGCAGGGAGGAACACATATAGAAACTGTGTTTTATTATGAGCAGTTGCCATTTTCATTTCTTTTTTTCTGTAACAATGTGACAAAAGCATTCTAATGGACTGTGCTATGACACAGTGAGCTGCAGTAGAGTGACATTAGTGCTAAAGGAGGGGCTTGGAGGATGCTATTAGATGAGTGGCTGTGTTCGCACAGAATGTAGACAAATGTCTAATGTGCAATACCCAGGAAATCAATTATATGGCTATATTTCATTAAAAATTTGCTCCTTTATTGTTTTTGTGTCTTTCTAATTGAAAAAAAGCTTTTATGACAGCAGTGCAGATCTGTTTCTATGCCCATAATAAGTCTTGTTTATTTTGCAAATAGTAATTTTGTATAATGTTAAATGTGTATTGTTAATTATGGACAAACGAATAACTACACTTTTATTTTCCTGATTAGTGAAAATTATAATGGCCTAAATAATTGATGTAATTGCTGCTCCACTAACATATAGTGCAGGGGTCGGCAACCCGAATGATAAGAAGAGCCTTTTTGTCCTTTCAGCAAAAGTTTATCCACCTTGTTTTAGCATCTTGGCTGTAAATATGTCTCAGTATGTGTTAATGTGCTAGTATAGGACATATGATATATAGGAAAACACGGATATAGCCACTTGCATCTTCAGCGGGAAACATTTCCAAAAGTAAACAGTTTCTTTTCAAATTTTTACGAGGCTGAAGTCAGTTTCTCATTCTCTAGTAGCAAGCACCATTTAAGGTGGAATGGGAAAATTCAAACGAGAAACTGGTAAATGAGAAGCTGACCACAGCTGTGTGACTTTTTAGTGTTTGACCATTTTTCTTTGCAGGTTAAACGTATAAGGAAACCAAGTGGAGTGATTATAAATGTAAATAAGTCCAGTGTTTCCAAATTATTGATATTTGACTTAAATCTTTCTCTTTGCCTTTTCATTAGCTACTACCTAGGCCAGACTGTCTGGGTTGCTGTGTGACCAGCAGTCTGCGCACCAACCTTCAAGGTTAAAAGTTGATGAATGTTAGCAGTTGTAGGTTACATTTACTCCAGCATTTAAGATTATTTATTGATAAAACTGTATTGAATAATCAGCAGAGCTTTATTGTTCTGTAAATGGTGATTATTTCATTTTGACCTAAAAATGGATTTCTGGACAGTGAAAGAGCTGCATGCAGCTCTGGAGAAGCGTGCTGCCAACCCCTGATATAAAGGAAGCCGAGACCCCAGCAAGAAAACTACATTTCTAAATCATCACACCTTGCTTCAGATTGCATTGTGTTCTAAAGTAATCTCAAATGGACTTTAGTCTTTAGTTTCTGACACGGTCAGACATACTGAACAGTAGGAGAAGCCATTTAAAGTCTGATATTTTGATTTCCATTTTTTCTTAGCCATTTATTTAGATAGAGAAGATGTTACTCATTTGCCTTGAAGGTGCTTTGATATGTAAAAGGCTGAAGAGGATAAAGCAGTAGGTTGCCAGCTTAACTGTTTTAACCTTTGGGCCTAAAACCCCAGATTTAATCTCCTCTCTGTAAAGGCTAGAATTTAGCTCAGCAAAATGAAATCATGTGCTGTAATGCAATTGTTCCCAAGTGCAAGATTTTTGGCCAGTAGCCTGACCTGGTAATTGCCTCGATGCCTCATCTATCATGATGATTGCCACTCCAGGCCTCAACACAGTCTCAACAGTTTTTCTGTTCTCTTTCACAGGCGCTCCAGTTTGGTTATTACCACCAAGATCTACTGGGGTGGAAAGTGAGTCTTTATCTGTTGGTTTATGTATGTGTGTGTCAGTGAGTTTAATGAGGGCTTTCTGAGTTGAGATCAGTGTTCAGTGAGCTTAATTAGCGCCTAGCTTTTCAAAATGTTTTATACAGTTTTTTTCATATGATTGCAATGACAAAAGAGTAGAGCACAGAGATTTTGAACGTGGTTTTTGGCTGAAAGACAAAAACAGTCTAAAATTTTGACTGATAAAACATTAAAATGGTCTACAGTGAAGTGTCACAATTCTCAGCTCTACTAATAATTTTACTGGTAATGACAATAAGAAATATGGGTTAAAAATGCTTCCCTTCACTCTTCTGTGCCAGACATGTTTACACAGTTTGAACAGCAGCAAAGGGGATCTGTTTTGTGTGGCCATGTGGAGGACGTCTCCATTACAGATTTGATACCACTTGAAAACAAAACATCATGCATTTTGTGGCACATAATGTAGCCGACAAACCAAGTTTTTTAACGTTTGTTTAGTTTAAGTTGTTTTAATTCATCGTCAGCTTTGGTTTTTGGTTTTTGTCCCAGTGTGTCCTGAATTTAGACTTCAGTCAAGGATTTCGATTCAGTGCTTCACTACTAAGCATTTATATTTTAAGGAAAGCAAACATTTTGTGACAATATTTGTGGGTGTGCTACCCGAGGATTTATACACCGCAAGTAATTTATCCCCTTGTTGTGATGTCAGCGCTCATCAGCGTTCAGGTGTTTAAACCACTGAGGGACAGAACAGTTTTCAGTTTGTGCTTTAAATGCCACAAAACATGGAGCTGAATTTGTGAAATATTGTAATAGTGGTTTGATGTTAACAAAACATTTGCAGTTTATTTTTCGTATTTTCTTGAGAATTTACTGTAAGAAACATTACATTGCAGGAAAGTGTCCCCAAACATGAATGAGTGACAGTGTGTCTGTGTTGAGGTGGAGGTGAAGGACCTTTTATAGAACCCCTGTGCAGCCCCTCTGCAGGCAGGCAGGCGAACAGTTCTAATTGTTTCCTGAGTGTGCTGCAGGTTGATCCCCCCCCTTGGAGCTTTGCTCTTTAACTCGAGCTAAATTAAAGGTCCTTGGCCAGCACTGATGAGAGGCTGCCAGCAGACTTTGATGAGTTGACATTTCACATTTGTTGAGCCAATTTAGAAAGAAAAAGCCCAATCAGTGTATCTGTCTGGAGGATTGCATGTTACAGACATGCTATGGTTGTGTTACGACAAGTTCCTATGCATTGCACTTTCGTTTTTAAGTTCCTGCTCTTTACATTGTGGATCATTCCAGACTAATGTACTTATAATACAAGGTAAAGGCATTAATCCTATTCCATTTAAATTGTTTCATCCATAAAGACATTTATGTTTAATTACAAAGGTGCTTTGGCACAACTAGTGCTTTGACTACTTTGTAGCTTAATAATTATTTGAACATTTGCCTAGCAAGAACAATATAAAGAAATACTATTAAACCAGTAAGTAGAAAAACAGGGGTGCCACAAGTGTTGGCACGGCTGGTAATCATGAGCAAAATGAGCTGTAAATAATGTTCTTAATTTCTTGTCCTTTAGACATTTTATTTGATTTATTTTGACATTATTAAAAGTATAATAACTGATGAAAGAAAAATCTACATTTTTTTCACAAAATAAATATTTTTCTGAAATTTGTGCCACAATTGTCACCACCCATAGAAATTCTTATGAGTGAAATCTAACTACAGTATTTTTCCAGTCATAGTGAGTGATTAGGAAAACTTAACTGGTCAGTCATGACTTCCTCATTCACTGGGGAATATATATGAGATGAAACACAGGCCAAATTCTATCAGTCATTCATCATAAGATGAATATATAATAAGATGAATAAGAAAGACCAGAGAAAACAGCAATGATGTACGACAAAAGATTGTTGAGCTGCACAAATCAGGAAATGGCTCCAAGAAAATAGTAGTTGAAACAGTTGAAAATTGTCCATTGCAATGGTTGCAAACCATTTCCACTGTCAGGGCAATAATTAAGAAAGCTTCAAACAACTGGAGATGTTAAGAGCCTGCCAGAAAGAGCATATATGTCTATATTGACTATTAAGTGGATGAATGGGTCATTTTAAGAGCAAACCTTTAAAGTTTTTAAAGTTAGGCTAATAACAGGCCTTTTCATCTCTTTTAAGTCACAGTTTTGGAGGTATAGTGTTTTCTTACCACAGTGACAAAATGTCAAAAATTCCAAGACGGCTCTAATCTCTGGATCAGTGTTTGGTGCATATCTTGCCTCATCTGTGCAGATTTGTGTGTTTTCCCTGCTCCAGCAGATCTGATTCATCTCTGGAAGGGTTTAGGAATTAGCTGATGTGTGGAATCAAGTGTGAGAGCAGAGGAAACACTCAACTCTGATTTGCTGTATGCTTTAGGGTCTGGAGTGGGAGCACCCGCTCTGGGTGAATGTTTGTATATTATTTAAGCACATAAATTTGATTTGCCATCAAGGTACATTTTTCTGCTTGTTGTTAATGTGTTCATCACCCTGTTAGGATTTTTTTTAGGTATGCACAGCATCCCTCATAGCAGTGCCAACAGATCATTGATAAAAAACACCATGTCAGAATCTGTTTAATCTTCGGATTTCACCCGTATTTAGCGCTGTCGGGATTAATTATCCAGTGTTCCGGAGAAGTGAACACACTTTAGAACTGCACAACTAGTTAAACATGCAAATTGCAGCGAGGACATCTTTACTGACATCAGTGTTTGTCTGTTGTATGTTTTTCAGAGCAGAAACAGAAAGAGGCTTGTCCAGAAAACATATAATAGAAGGTAAGTCACATAAATGGCATATGAGTAGCTGCATGGTCAGACTTTTACTCAGTAAAGCAGCTGTCAGTTATATTAGGTGCTAAAGTCTAAAACTGCTACCATATTTTAGGGCAAAACTAAATCACATACTTTTGTTCAGGTCAGTAGCTCCCTGATAATAGCAGCTTCAATTAAACAGGACTAGAGCCGACCTGAACATCATTTTACAGGCTTTTGAGTTCTTTTTGATAGCTCGGAACGAGTACTCGAATACCTGCTTATAAAAATGAAAAGTTTTTAGATGCCTGTCTGGAACAGATGAGTTATGAGTTTCAGTTCATACCGGCTGCACTAGACATGCGTTTTACATCTATTGAAACACTGTCCTAGGTTTAAGGTCATTCTTTTTTTTTCTTTCTTTTTTTTCTGTTCATTGTATTTAACTCTTTTGCTAGCTTTTGACAGTTAGTAGCTCCTAACTGACAACAGAAACAGCTCAAACTCAAACCTGTGATTAGTTGATGTCATGATTCTGTCAGGCCTACTTTTTTATTTATTTATGTATAATTTCCAGGTCCGGTTAAATCACACACTCCAGACTTTCTAAACCACATTTAAAATATGAATTCAGTAAAATGGGCTCTTGTTGGTGTGGTAGTGTGTAGAGGTCACTGTTCTCTGATACAGCAATAAAAACTTGTGACTGCTGTCGTTACAGTGAACAGATCTACAGTTTGTGCTGTTTTAAATTTGCTATAAAACTCTTTAATTAGAAAAGAGAAGGAGAAAAAGAAGCAGAGCAGAGCCAGATGCAGTGTGAGTTGAACACTCTACTACATGATTCATCAAACATGCTTCAAATTTTGCACTGAGCAGTTTTACTGTCATCCAATAATTTGAAGTGCCACCACACATCTTTGTGGTGCCACTTTAAATGATCTTTTGCTCTTTTAGCTTCAGTGGCCATGAGGAAAGTGGGGCAGATTGTGCTCTGAGGCGAGGTGATGTCTGGCCTAAATTTTTAATGCAGTTGCTTTGAACATTTTCCATATATTAGCAATAGCTAAATAGTAAAGGCTTTCGCTGATTACATTTGTTAGACTGGAATTTTTATGATTTAAAAAAGAGAACATTTCTGAATACTTGAATATAGAAACGAATACCAACTGCTGTAAATCTTTTCTGTGCTAATGAAGAGAGATGTGAGATGAAGTGATTCTTTATTTGAAAGCATTGCACGTCAGTCTGCATGAGTGCTTTTCAGACATTGCTGTAAGAGTGCTCGGTCCATCACGATGGTATTTAATTCCTAGACCTTAAGGAGTGTCATACCATGCATTTGTTAGACTGCTGTAAACTTAAACATGTACAGACACTTCAGCATTGATACTGCAGCTGGGAAAAGTATGAATAAAGATTACAACACTGCAAATAAAAAATAAAATGTTGTGTTTTCTTGGTTTTATAGGTCTGAGAGCATCTTTGGAGAGACTGCAGTTAGAGTATGTTGATGTAGTGTTTGCTAACAGACCAGACCCCAACACACCAATGGAAGGTAAGGATGCAGAGGATTGCTGTGCGGTCCTGCTTGGCTAGTACTGTGCCCGTGCTAAGAGTGCTGCCTCTGTAACGGCTTACTTAGGCTCTTCACAAACCAGGCTGCTTTTCACTGTGCCGTTACTAGACTGTATGCCAAACCAGCCACCCAGCCTTTTTATATGTGTGTGCTCCTCACACTGAGTCAGAGCTGAAGATCTCATCATTAGTCTTAACATAGACCACTGCACTCCGGGTCTAAGCCCCATTTCTCTGTGGCCAGAATTAATAGGGTTTTCGAAAAAGTCGGGGGGGGGGGGGGGGGGGGGGGGTATTTTGATAGCCTAAAACCCATGTTAAAACTATGAGGCTGAATTTAGCTGCTTTTTTTGCAGCTTCTTGTTTAAATGTTCCCTTACCACCTTAAGTAGTGCAGCACCTGTGACTAACCATCACAAACATTAGCAAACAAGACAAAATACTGACCTGTCGGTTCTGATAAACAGCAAAATAAGTTAATGTCGCTCAGCTGTTAAGCAGAAATATAACTAGAAATATCCTCATATCATGCCTTTCAACCCTCCATGAAGCTGAAGTCAGCTTCTTTTCGTTGGCTGTTTGTTCAAATTTTCCCGTTCGGGAAAAGTCGAACAAAATCTGGCGAATGTCCTGAGAAAATGACCTCAGTAAAATATTACTGGCATTAAAATAATAATGAGGATATCCTGAGAGCCTAAATCAGTTTATCAGCGGTGAGCAGTGATATTAAGCTGAGTCTCTACTGGATCAGCCTGAATGCAGCTACATTTGTAGACCACTTCAAATCAAGCTAAAAGGAGAGATCTGTCGTGTTTCAGTGAGCATCAGATGAAGAACAGAGAACTGCAGGGAAACCTGCTGATTTTGTTCAGACTTCTTCTCATCTGCCCTCAGTCTGAATCGTTCGCTGCCGAAACCTGCCAGTCAAATGACATGAATTCAGTGCGCAGTACTTTTAGCTCACATGTAGCAATATTCATATTTCAACTCTTTAACGACCTTGTAATTCGGAGGATCCAGTGATATTCGAGAGAATGTTCACAGGACAAAATGTGTCGGGTTCTGAACATTTGTATTTACCACAGGCGACTTTTCAAAAACTCTATTCATTCTGCCCGTAGAGAAATGGGGCATACTCGGAGTTCCTAATATGGGCATAACAACATGGCGCCGACTACAAAATGACAACATGACTGCAGAGGTCTATTCTGTAAATCAGTATGTTAATGATTAAACAAAAGTAACATGCTATCTATTAGTCTTTCGAATGACTTATTGGACTGAATTCAAAGGCAGTTATCATTTATACATTTAGTTAGTTGCACAAGGAAAACAAAGCCTGTCTGATGTTGGGCTGCATTTTCATGCTCTAGTGCTGTTAGTGACAGTGAATTAGTGTTTGTGGCCAAAACTAGGATATATAATCTTCTGGGTTTCCAGTCTTTGGCATGTTTATAAAATTTTAGCAAATGTTTGGCATGTTTACTAGAGATGGACTGATCAGTGTTTATGGGGCCAATACTGAACGCTGATGCTAATTGAGGGCAGGGCTGGACTGTTAAGACCTATTTACATATAGTATGAGTTTTTTTGGACAAAAAAAAAAATTGATGGTATTTCAGCGTAGTGGGACCTTCACATCAAGTCCGAAGCGTTTTTCTGTCTATATAGTCCAAAACATTTTTTGTTCTAAGCACAGCAACTAAATGGTGCACACACTGGGTATATCCTATTCTATAAAAAGACAACAACATGGGGAGTCCCACTGCCCCTTACAGGAGGAGACTGTGTAAATCGGCCTTTAGTCAGAAGTCAAAAGGTCTGTATTTCCATCTAGTATTTGAACAAGGAACTGGAGGGTCCTGTGATCCTTAAATACGGCTCATGTGTTTTCCAGCACTGATCAGCTCTCAGGATCGGCAAAGTTAGAGAAATATTGGCTGATCAGAGATTGCATGGCTGAAAATGGACCGATACTGATACATCATTCCAGCCAATCGACCGTTCCATCTCTGATGTTTACAGTGCTACAGCTTGACAGATCAGTGTATTTTCAGATTCTTCTTTAGCTGACTCATTTTTGAGGGAGATCATTTCAAGCTTGTTTAAAGAGATCAGTAACACTGTAGAAGGAAAACTGCACTTTAAAAATGCTGCTCTGGACATGTCATGTCTTGTGTACAATTGACACATAGCAGGATGGTTTGATGGCAGGGGCTGATGCTGCTGTGGGAGGTCCTTTAGAAATGACTGTGTGAACCCAAAGAAAGCTGCTCTGATACAGATCTGCTGCTTTTCCTCAAAAGTTCATTCCATTCTTAAGTTTATCGAATTCTTTCACAATCCTTTGTTTGTTTTTTATCACCAGGAGATCCATTTAACACCTCAAAATCAAGAACATTCATCATAGAAGGTACACAGTACCCTCAGTGAGAGTTCTGACCTCCCGTCTCCAAAAGCATTTTATGGCAATGAATTGTGACCTTTTTGCCCTGTTTTTTCCTGGTGTGAGAATCCTGACCATGTCCATAAAATGCTGACTTTCTCCAGAAATACCTTAGAAACTGGTCTGCTTTAGAATGACTGATTTGTTTGGTTCTCCTATACATCTTGCAAAGGGAACTGGGAGAAGGTCATTGCATCTTACTGATTCTTGTATCCATGCATATCATTTTAATTTCAATTTGAATATTTAAATTTCCGCTCATTTGTTTTTCCATTGACATTTGCCTTTGAAGTTCAGTTGGTTTTTTCCATTGGAACATATACCCAATTGACATCTTCCCATATGGGTGCTGGCTTCTCTCCCTCCCCGGTCTATCTATCTCTCGCTCTGTCCGTCTCTCTCCCTCTGTCTGTTAGTGATGTATTAAAACACTTAAGAAGTCACACACACTAGCATTACTGTGTTACTTGTTCAATTCGACATGCATCTGCTACCATTTCTTAGGTCTGCCTCGGTTAACACACTTTTTGCAAGATGATTGATGATGGTGTAATGGTGGCGATGCCAAGGTCTGCTTGCTTTCATGCATGTTCGTTTACATTCCTTAGCCTTTATTGAATATGCTTTTTAACCTTTGCATGTGTGAGTGAGCATCTTTTGCAGGTATTCACACATTTTGCCAGAGCAGGACTCTACAAAGGCTATAGGAAGCTGCACTGACAGTAATTATAGACCTATATGAATCTCACTCAAGGAATTCTGAAATCTGCTTTTCACTTCTGTTTTGAAGTCTATTTACATAGCATGAGCATTTCAGAAGATATAAATCGCTATGTGTGGTTAAGCTTGTGAGCCAGACAGCCTTTTGGCCTTTTTTTCCTTTTAGATTTCAGTCAAAAATGGCCTCAATCCTAAATTATTTAAATATTAAAAAAGGAATTTTATAGGAATTAAAGTAATATATACAGTATATGGGTTATGTTTTATTATTTATTGTGAGTAAATGATTTTTGAGCATTATTATCAAGACATTTATGACAATTTATGTGACAGTTTTTCACATTTTATGAACATTTTCCTGACCAGATAAATTCACATTACCACAATAAACAAAATGGTCTGAAATTTTAAAAGCAAACCATTTAAAAATATCAAATCTTACTATGAAGAGTCAGTTTCCTCAGCATCTTTATCATCATGTTACTGGTATGTGTTTTATAAACTATAATCAAATTGCAGTTATGAGAATTCAATTCATTTTCAATGGTTAAACCTCATTAAATTGATCAGACTCATTGATAAATTGTGTTTTTTTTTTTTTTACCATAGCGGTAGCTTGATCTCATGTGGATTACCTGTACATGCATGCCTCCTTTTATTCTTCTATACAGTGTAGCTACAGGTGCTTTAGGCAGAGTCTCTATAGATACACATAGATGTTCTATGAGTAAAGTAGTCATTACTTAATATAAGTCCAGCCATGTAACCGTGAAAATCTCTCTTTCTGTAAATGTGAGTAAAATGCTGAATTTTGGAGCTGTCATGTTGTGTGAAGTGTAACACAGAATTGTTTTTTACTTGCTGCAACACTTTGACCCCTGCAGTATGTGCCTAAAAACCTTCAGGCTAATGTCAATGATTTGTCACATTGAATAAATACAGCATTACTTTTTGTACTGAAGGCATTTCTCAGACCGCTACTGCTTTTCCTTTCCTCTTCCATCTACTTTCTGCAGTTTTGTTGTTTAGTAAGCTTTGTGTTGTTTTTAGTTTGAACTTCCTTTCTTCCCCTCAGCCTCTGCTTGGTTATGCTCTGTTTCTCTCCTTCCCAGCAGCCTTTGCCTTTTGTGTATTCGTCTTATGGTTGAAGTGTGTGTTGTGACCAGCTCTAATTGCTTGGTTTGTTTTTATTGGCAGAGACAGTGAGAGCCATGACCCACGTCATTAACCAAGGCATGGCCATGTACTGGGGGACATCTCGCTGGAGCCCCATGGAGATCATGGTGAGTTTAGGGGTCTATGGGACCATCCATTTTTAATCACCCGATTACTCTTTCAACTGCAGGGCTCTATATGTGGGCCCGCACTTTAGCTCTTCACTCTTAGAACTGTGTAAACACTGAATAATACTGAATAATTTATAATAGTGACAAGAGATGTTAGTAATTAACAAAGTAACTGTTAACTGAAAACAAATATTTCACCAATACATTTGGTTAAAAAGTTAATTTAATTTCCAATACACAGTTGATATTAGAATTGATGAGTTTTTCATTGAACTTGAGGGCTGTTTTTGAATTGTATACATGAGGGCAGCTTATTCTGGTAGCCATTCTTTTTTGTAATTAAAGTTTTTTATTTAAACACAGTAAACAATAGCTCATATACTACATCATATAGAAAACAGAAGAAAGAAGGCCAGTTATAAAAAAAAAAAAAAAAAAAAAAAAGATACAAACATCTCCTAATTCTTGTCTCATAATCATCCTGTTAGTCAGAAGTGAGATATTCCATAAAATATTCCCAAATTCCCAGTTCCACCGGCCCTTTGCCCCTTATTCTGGCTAACATAACCTCATACGATGTGGTCTCGCTCATTAGGATTTTCCATTCTTGGAGTGTTGGACATGTGGGTGATTTCCAGTGTCTTAATATGACTCTGGCGGCTGTGGTTATCCCCACCATCAGAACTGGACATGCCCTTTTTGTTAGAGTTGGGGTTTCTGTTTTATCTCCCAAAAGACATAAACGGGGAGACACTGGCAGGGCTACTCCTGCCCATGTCTCCAAAAATTTCAGCACACTGTGCCAGAATGGTTCAACCAAGGGGCATTCCCATATAAGATGCAAAAAGGTTCCCATTTCTTTTTTACACTTCCAACATGAACTACTATTTATTAGTCCTATTTTGAAGAGCCTACAAGGTGTCCAGTAATACCGGTGCAGAATTTTATATTGGATAAATTTCCCTCTAACTTCTCTGACATATTTACCATTTTGTGCTATGATTTGACCCCAGGCATCCTCATTAATTTCACACTTAAGATCTCTCTGCCAAATTATTCTTAAATGATAACTTACGTTGCTAATTAAATAAATTGAGTTTTTATAAAATATTGATGCCTTATGATTAAAAGGGTTATCTAGAAAGTCAACAATTGGATTGGCTAGTCTCTCTGACTGAAACCTTTTAATTATGCAATGTCTAATTTGTAAATATTTCCAGAAATCTTCTTTTTCTTGCAGCTCGTACTGTTTGGCAAGTTCAGTAAATGACATGAATGTCCCTTCTTTATAGAGATCATTTACCGTGTGTATACCCTTGTCCAACCATCTTTTCCAAAACACTTTCTGCTTCCCAATCTTCACATCTGGGTTAAGCCAGAGTGAAGCATAAGATTGTTTGTAATGTGAAATCTTATGCAATTTATGAACCTTTGCCCAGACCTCTTGAGAATGCTTAGTGATTGGGTTTACGTCTTTCCCTTTACTTTTTGAATGTTGGGATAGCACATTAATTGGATGGAATGGTGCTGCCAGGTTTTTCTCTATACTAGCCCACACTAAACCAGACACCGTTCCCCTCCAGTGGTTGATTATCTTAGCCATCTCAAATGACAAACTATACAGCCTAACATCTGGAAGACCAAGTCCTCCCTTCTCTTTGGGTGCACACATTTTACTCCATTTAAATCTGGGCTTCCTCCCTGCCCATAGAAATTCTCTGATTATATTTTCATATTGTTTAAAAATGTGATCAGGTTTACTAAGTGGCAACATCATAGATATATAGTTAAATTGTGGTGCTATTACCATTTTAATAACATTTATCTTCCCCCAAAGACTCAGGTTTAGCTTTCCCCATTTACCCAAATTTGTTTTAATGTTTTGAAGGAGAGGCTCAAAGTTCAGTGTTGCCATTTCACCTAGCTCTGAGGTTAATTTAATGCCCAGATAAATCATGCCTTTAGGAATCCATCTAAAATTATACTGTTTTATTACTTGTGGGTGACAATGCCTAGATATAGGCATTGCCTCTGATTTGGTCCAATTAATTTGGTAGCCAGACAGCTTAGAATATGTATCAATAGTCTGGTAGCCATTCTTAGTGAGGCACAACTCTTTTTTGAGTAGCTACAGATCAGTGTTATGATTAAAATCTTTTACCAAGTGGCATCCCCAACACCCAGACATGCTGGAGTTGAAGACTGCCCTCTGCTCATCTGGATATGTTGGTATTTCTCACCAAAATGACTGGTATATTTAGCAGCATTTTTTATTCAATAAAGCATAAAGCCTTGTTATAAAACAATGTATGTATTACAACTTGTTGATTTAGATGGAAGATTTTAGGTTTGTCAGTTAATGATTAATCAATGACTAATAAAAGGCCTGTTATCCATCAAAAGAATTTGTATCCATCAAAAAAGTTGTAACATTAACTTAAAAAGAGCCTGCACTTTAAGGATCAAGTATATCATAAGAAGACTTTACATTTTATTCCAGATAGTTTTGGACCATTTCCATTGGTCCTTCTGTCATGCATTTTACACACATTGTAAACGGCAGCTGGCATTTCCAAATGGTGCTAAAAATGAAAAAGAGTTATGAAATTGCTTTTAGTTAGTTAAAGTATTTGCAGCTTGTGATAAAAATAGAAGATGCACCCTCTGCCTCTTCACAGGACATGCCCTGAGATGCCTGTCCACAAAAAACAGGGCTCCCACTGTCTCTGATGTGTGTATTCCTCAGGAGGCTTACTCAGTGGCCCGGCAGTTTAACCTGATCCCCCCCATCTGCGAGCAGGCCGAGTACCACATGTTCCAGAGAGAGAAAGTGGAGGTGCAGCTGCCCGAACTGTTCCACAAGATAGGTATGTGTGTGTGTGTGTGTGTGTGTGTGTGTTAGGGGTTGCACAACTATCAATTTTTGCTTACTAAAATTAAGGATAGAGTTAGAAGGTTCTGTTTACATAGGGGTAGATGCCTAATACATAAAAGGCATATGAATAACCTCAGGCCCTGACAAGATGTAAAAACAACAATGTGTGTGTTTATTTCTAACAAGAAGAGAGCTTAGTTCAAAAGCTGATGTCCATCTGTTTGTCTACAGGCGTGGGTGCCATGACATGGTCCCCTCTTGCCTGCGGGATCATCTCAGGGAAGTACGACAGTGGAGTGCCCCCTTACTCACGTGCCTCTCTGAAGGTATCCACTCAGCCATGTGTGAAATGACTGCCCTGTCTCTGTCGCTGACACCCACTGTTTTCCCCTGTGTTTGTACTGATGTCTTCTTGCTAATGCCTGTTTCCTTCTTGTCTTCCACAGCTCTGAGTGTGTGTTTATGAACTGATGACATCAAGGCCTTGATAAAATCTCCATTTTATTTGTATTGTTTATGTTCTTTAAGTGGAATGACTGAGATATTGTTTTTCTTATATTAGACACACACCTTTCGCTCTCTCTTTGTGATGTAGCGTGCCCTTGTGTCATACCATGTATAGTTCTGTGCACTTTGCTTTCAGAAGCGCCGATTCCACTCTGCTAACTGTTTTGCTATTTGCATTAAGTCTTGGCACCCATTTAAGCCCCTCTAGGGTCTCTGTGCACTCAGGGAAACCTTTCTCAGCAGATGTGCTGTGTGTTTGGAACAGGGTTACCAGTGGTTGAAGGACAAGATCCTGAGTGAGGAAGGCCGGCGTCAGCAGGCGAAGCTGAAAGAGCTGCAGGCTATCGCGGAGCGGCTGGGCTGCACACTGCCCCAGCTGGCTATCGGTAATGCTGCCCCAGCTCTGCTGCTCTCTCTCTTTCTGTCTGTCTGTCTGTCTGCCTGCCTGGAGCTCAGGGCAGGCTGTGTCCGCCTCCCTTCTGTTTGTCGTCTACTTCTTGTTGTCTGTCTGGTGTTGTACTTGATGTTGTTTTGGTGTTGGTGTTGGTCTTGCTTGAGAGAACTGCTAGGATGTGTTGAAGCCTTTATTTTAGACCTGGAATGGTACCACTATACCACTGTACTAGGTATGGTACTACTATAACATTGTACTAGTATGCTACCACTATTCCACTATACTGTGTGTGGTACTATCATACCACTGTACTTGCTATACCACTGTACTGGATATGGTACAACTATACCACTGTACTGGGTACAGTACCACTATACCACTGTACCGCTACACCATTGTACTGAGTATGGTACTACAATAACACTGTACTTGCTATGTCACTGTACTGGGAGTTGTACCACTGCACTGACTGTGTATGCTACCACTATGCTGGGTACAGTGCCAGTATACCACAGTTCTGGTATGCTACCACTACACCACTGTACTGGGTACAGTACTACTGTATCACAGTTCTGGTATGCTACCAGTATACCACTGTACTGGGTACAGAACCACTGTACTGGTTATAGTACCATTATACCTCTGTACTGGGTATTATACCATCATACTAGTTTGCAGGTTATGGTACCACTATACCACTGTTCTTGCTATGATTCTTCTATACCACTGTGCTGGGTACAGTAGCATTATACCACAGTTCTAGTATGCTACCACTACACCACTGTATTGGTTACAGTACCACAATAGCACTGTATTGGGTATAGTATCACTATACCACTGTATTGGGTATAGTACTTCTATACCACTGTACTGAGTATGGTAACAATATACCACTGTACTGGGTACAGTAGCATTATACCACAGTTCTAGTATGCTACCACTACACCACTGTATTGGTTACAGTACCACAATAGCACTGTATTGGGTATAGTACTTCTATACCACTGTACTGAGTATGGTAACAATATACCACTGTACTGGGTACAGTAGCATTATACCACAGTTCTAGTATGCTACCACTACACCACTGTATTGGTTACAGTACCACAATAGCACTGTATTGGGTATAGTATCACTATACCACTGTATTGGGTATAGTACTTCTATACCACTGTACTGAGTATGGTAACAATAGACCACTGAGCTGGCTACAGTACCATTATATTACTGTATTGTGTGTGGTACCACTATACCAGTGTATTGGGTATTTTACCACTATACCACTGTAGTGGGTATGTTGCCATTATACCAATATAATTACAACTCCCAATTCATGTAAGTGAGGGATTTCAGTTCATGGTGGGTGATTTCTGTCTTTGTTTCCTAGCTCTGGATACTAATATACTACTGTACTACTATACTGGCTATAGAACCACTGTACTGGTTATTGTAGCAATTAGGGCTGTGCAATATAGACATAAAATACAATGTTCATTAAAGCTTTTAGGTACCCCAGTGATGATATGAGAAGCAATAAGTAGTTAATAGTACACAATTACAAAATCACCATTCACCACTGTGAAAAATAAAAATAATGAAATAGCGCATTTTGCATTTTACACACAACACTAGAAGTGAGAGTATTCATCACATTTGAAGCATTTTTACAGACATACACTGTGAATGTGTGCTAATGTGTGCGATTATACCACTGTGCTGACTTTGGTACCACTATACAAGTCAAGTGAAATACATCAAATCCACAAATCTACATTTCCGTTTGTGCTCATAAGAACATAAGCAGGGAGAGGTTACGTTAGTGTAAAGTTTAGAGGGTCCAAGTGACATGGATTTGATGACAGCATTTATGCAGACATCACATTTATATGGTGATTTAAGATTTATTTAATAGCTTTTTGCCTGTGAACCGTATCCTCCAGAAATAGTTCTGTGGTGATCTTTCCCATTTCACATCACATAATTTGATGGTTATCTGTAATGAGACTTTGACTCTGTTGCTGCAAATGGCTGTTACTTATACATCGTACTGTTTCATATGAAGTGCTATGGGCTATTCATGTGTCAGAAGGTCAGAGTAAGTGCCACTGTTCATTTAGTAAATCAAGTTAGCGTGGGGGGCTATACAGTACATGATGCAGTCGCACAGGCCACTGCACTGAACATTAAGTAGGACACTGGAGTTTGCGAGTTTGCCATATATTTAACATGTCAGTCCCCGTGGCTGTTTTAAGCGAAAGATGCCTCTGAACATGGCGAGCACCCTGCAGTGTGTGAAAGTGCTATTTTCAGAACTGCTGCCACCTCATCTACACCACCAATTGCTCACTGTAGGTGGCTTTTTAATGGTTACGCCACAGATCAACCTCAACATTATCTCAGAGTGACAAACTGTGAAGAAACACGCTTGGATATTTCTGCAGCAATGTTATAAAAAAAGTTAGTTGCCTTTTCTAGATATGTGGCCTCTATTTAGTGTTAAAATAACAGCAAGCCTCCAAAATACACTACCATCTGGCTATGAACTGGACAGAGCTAAAAAGGAATCAGTCTGTTATTTGTATAGCTTGAATGTACTTGCTCTCAGAAGTGACTTGTGTGTGATAGAGTACTGCCCACACACACTAAACCCACCCACATTCATCTTTTTCAGTTATCTTCCGCTAGTTTCCTCTGTAGCTTTACATAAGAATATAGTTGTTTAAGTGCTGCAGTAGAAACATTGCATAACGTCTTGGCTCACACTCAGGAATATGCATCTACAAGCACGACATGTGCTCATCAAGTCTCTGTGCTGTTAGCACTGCAGATAAAAGTGGTCCAAATCCCAACTACTACAAAAATATTTTGTTTGGCTATTACATCATATTACATTATCCTTTTTGGTTTTTATCATCAGTCTGAACCGATGTGCATGCGGTAACGAACACTGACCCACCTGGCCTGCTCAAACAACAAACACAGCTGTCCTCAACCTTTCCTTCAAACTCAGACTCCTTTCACACAACATCAGAATGAGCTGTGTAAACTGCTAATGTCAGTTCAAACTTGAAGATGCTTAAAGGAGTGAAAAATGAGGACTTTCTGTGCTTGCTTTAGTTGTAGGAGCTGATCAGAAAGAAAAAGATCTGCTTCTTTCCATCACGTACCTTGAAACAGAATGTTAGCAATGAGATGCGAACAGTGCCAGAAACGGTGATTATATACTCTGGATAAACCACTTGGTTTGTGAGCGGCTCCTTTGCTTCTCCCTGATTTTGAATAGCTGTCAGATTTCTCTGGTTAGAAAGTGTTGCGCTTGTTTGTTTACACTGCGCACTTGTCTTGCCTGTCCTCCAAAGCAGAATACATGAATAGTAACTGTGGTTGTGTTTCAGGGGTGTTGCTGTAAGAGGTCAGTTCCTGTACACGCTATATATGAAGATATATTGAGTTGGAATGACATAAAAGTTGCATTCATTCTGAATCGTTCTGTAATTTCAGTACCACGTAAGCGTGTTTTACTGTTTACAGTGTCAAACAAAAACAAATGTGTCGCATATGAAGGAAAAAAAAACATATTTGGGTTCATTTAAGCTGCAGAAGCCTAAGTATCTGAAAATGCCTGACTTACAACATTTAGTTCCTTAAACATCACTGCACACGTCAGCTAACAAACCAGAAGCATTTTATTAGACATCTGCTGAGGGAGTGTGGAGATGATGCTGACTGCTTTCTTTGCTGTGCTTTGCTGCGTTGTGGTGTGTGTGTCTCTTCCCAGCGTGGTGTCTAAGGAATGAGGGTGTGAGCTCCGTGCTGCTGGGAGCATCCAGCACCGACCAGCTGATGGAGAATATCGGAGCCATACAGGTGAGTCACTGGCCCAAGCACAAGTCCTTGGTTGGTTCATTTTCCTGAGCTGTATGAATGTGTGTGTATGTGTATATACACACACACACACATTGTTTACTGAAATATGAGAATTGGTGACCTAATTAACAAAAGTCAAGGTTCAGAAAAGCCACTGAATCACATTAAGACCATGTCTGATTATGAATGTAAAGGGATATTACAGCACTGAATGTTATTTTGGGATTTTCATCATGTCGTCCCTCGAGAGAGCCACAAATGAAATGTAATAATGTTATGCAAAGAAAAGGCTTAGTGAACAGAAATGGAATTGTAGGATTTCCAGAAGTGGAAATCCTACAACTATATCAGTCTCACAGAGTATGATAACTAGTGTAGATGCTCATGTACAGAGCTTTTCCAGTTTGTTTCTTCAATTTGACTCACCAGCTGAAAAAAAACATCCAGCTTCCACTGAAGTTACACGTGTAAAGTGATCTAAAGGCAGTAGAGATGTTTCACTCCACTTATTTCTCCTTGTGTTAGCTTTTTAGCTCAGTATTTTCAATTGAAGACCAAGGTTTGTTTTAAGGCTAAAGCTACAGATCTTTGTGTACTGCAATGTGTGCCCCTTGAGCATTTCAAGTATATATAAATATATATTATATATATAATATATATAAAATTCCATTGCACTAGGGGGCGCTGCAGAAAAGAGGCTCCTTAACCTAAATATAAACAAAATTTAGGCTGTGGTGTGGAATAAGCTCCATTAGCCTTTTAGCTCCCGTGCAAAACTAAAGAAGCAGACTTCGGGCATGAAGGATGTTTTAGCTGGTCAGCTACATTTGGGGTAAGGAGAAAATTGTGTAAAGTAGTTTTTTGCCCAAGCATCACGCTCTAATCATGCTTTGGTCCATGCAGTATTCATGTTCAGAGAATATTTGTTTTCTCATGCAGGTTCTTCCAAAGTTATCGTCATCAATCATTCATGAGGTGGACAGTATCCTAGGCAACAAGCCGTACAGTAAAAAGGACTACAGGTCCTAGAGGGAGCGTTTCTCTGCTCTGTTTGCTCCTCTGTCTGCCTGAGCTTTGACTGAATGAGACCTTGGCACACAGGACTGGCACGGTCACAGGTCCTGCTGGACAGGCCAGCTCACACACCCAATGGAGTTTGCTGATTTTAGGTGGAAAGAGTAAAAGATCTTCAGAATGACAAGCAGGAGAGGGGCGCAAACCCGGACACAATCAGGTAGAGGCCGCCTCAACAAGCAGAACGCTTCTTTAACCCAGAGAGGAACCACAGAAACGGACACGCTCGTTCACTCGCTTGCTCTTTCTCTTTTAGACAACTAGTAAACGCAGAGTTCCAGAGGAACGTCTGTATCTATTCTATACATGCATGTGATTCACAGGCCAAAGCACATGCTTTCTGTCCTTTACCCTGGAAATATAACCATCCTACAAACGCTATTGGAAAATAGTCAGCATATCATTCTTAATAGCATTGGCCAAACACAGCAGTCACTGACAAATCTGTAACGGAATGAAGGAATGCTTTGATCAGCAAAATTCTTATGCCTAACACATCATCATCCACCTCTGCCTGGAGACTGGCGGTCAGATCTCTTGAGCAGTAAAATTACAAAGACTAAAAAGACATCCTTAACACCTTTTACCCAGTTAAACCCAGTTTAACTACACACTTCTATAACCTAAGAATAACTCCACCAGTTTGCATTGTAGGCCATGTGGTTACTAAATAATCCACCTTAGTGTGCAATAAGCCTGGGCTATTAAGGGTTAACCTCTAACACTAGCACATCCTGCTAGGGCTCCTGCTAATCTGATCGCGCTAGCAGAGAGGTTTTGAACATCTCTGTCTTCAGAAATTCATGAAAATGAGTTCATTTTCCAGTACATATAAAGGAAAAAGTGTATATTCATTTAAAATGATAATGTCGAATTTTTTTTTCTATATTTGGAAAAAAGTAAAGTGAAAAAGTATTTTTTCAGAGTGTGGGGGCCACTCGCCTCCCCCTAGTGTTATAAACCCTTCACTGTAGGTTAGGAAGCAAGTGAGCAGTTTTAATATTAGTGCATACAGTAAACTATCCAGGCAACAGTGGTTCGCTGGGCTGAAACCAAAGAATTCTTATTAATGTATGTATTCTCTGTACTCTATTGTCCTCCCAAAATATTAATAAACATGTCCTCCTAATATACGTGTGGAATGCACACATAGCTTGAATTATTTAAAAGGAGAATATAGACGAAAACTCATTTTCATCATAAGAATTTTCCAGTGTAATTCATCTTTCCAGTGTTCCATATATGCTGATTTGCCTTAATGTTAAATATATCATTTATGTCTGTTTTAGAAAATAGAGCACAGCTCATCCTTAATATGTTAATATATTTATTTACAATGTGTTTTTATTATTATTATTAATAATAATAATATTATTATTTTATCTTGTAAAGTATTTAAGATCACAGTGAAACCATATCCAGTTTGAAGAGATGTTGAATTACTTTGACCACTGGTGTGGTCAATGTCAGAGACTGATTCCTGCCTCTTTTCATGTCCTATCAGAGGCAGTATTGTTTTCTGTGTTTGTTTGGCCAGTGGCTCCCTCTGCTGAGCAGTGCTGCACTGCTGGGTCAGTGCCAGAGACACAATTACAGCAACACCAAATCCTCTCACTGACCATCTCGTTTACGGCTGTTCCACAAACTACTGTTCACATTTAACCAAGCACTGCTTCAGTTATTGTACACTTCCAAAAACTGTCTCGGAATATTGTCTCCATAATATGGACTATAGAGCACTGTACTGTCACTACGCATGAAAATATTCCAGTACATGTTGCTTCTTTTGCGAATAGTACTGTCTGAAATGTATCTCTCACGTTAGATCATTTACAAATGTATTATCACAGTAAAGGTTGCCAGTCTGAAGTACAGTACAGGAGGTTTGTATAACTGTAATTTCCAGACAATTTTTACCATTTGTACAGTAGGCCATAATGTACATCTTGTATAAAACTCTGGCACCAACATAGTAAGAATGCATTTGAACTGCAGAAGCAGAATTAGGGCACTGTAAAAAAGCTCACTGTAAAAGATGAGCACCAGTGTTTATATTTCAGAGCTGATCAGAGGATGAAGATTTCATTTCAGTGCAAACCACACATAAATGTGGTCTTACAATATATGCAACTGTCACTAAGTGCATAAATAACTGGCTAAAGACTTAATAAACACATTAAAAAGCCCATCAAAAAGATGTTAAATGCAGCATTTGAGTGCCGTTGGGCTTTTAAAGGCTCCTTTCGTCAAAGTCCACTGCTGAAGGACAGTGGTTTAGGAGTCAGGTCTGACTGCTGAGGGTTACGTTAAGTGTCTACAGACATTCACCTGTGTTAAAGTTTATGTAGTGTACTTTGCAGAATCTCTGTATCCATCAAACTAGATGGTCATGTTTTACGGTAAATGAGTTTTGCTCTATGTACAGCGTGTAGTATCAAGCTTCTGGTTGTATCGCAGCAGCCCTTGGATGAGCAGCAGAAATGACTATATATTTGCACTTGCTCAAAAAGCCATTAATATCTCTTCATTGGGTGTGGCTCATCATGTGGAGCTGTGTGTGTGTGCTGCAGCATGTAGAGGACGCTGTTGGTGCATGTCATTTTCTGAAACAGCCTCTTATTTATTTGAGCAAGGTTTTCCTTTGAGGATGGGAATTCCTGCATTTCCCTGTAGAGTTAGCTCAAGTTGAGTACCTTGCTGTATAAAGATGCTAAACCATCCAGTAATCCTATGTTGTCAATAGGAGCGCCTGTATGTAAATGAAACCGGATCTTTTTAGATAAGATGTTTTAAAGATTTGACAGGAATTCGATGAGATTTTGTTCTGCAGCCCGAGTTGTTGTTGACCATCGTGTGAACAATGTTTTCATTTCCTTTTGGATGCATACATGTTGGGATGTCGGTCTGATTCCTCTGACTGACCTCTGCGTACTGTACTGGTTTTACTGGATGTCATCACTTTTGCCTTGGCAAGCATTTGTTACATTGAGCTTGAAATATGTACAGCTTAAAACTGAAAATAAACCATAATGCATAAATTGTGGTGTGTGGCTCATTACTTAAGCGTTTTATGATGTAATCTCGTGTACAGCTTGATTCCAGAATCCTTTATAATTGAAGACTACAGTAATGGTTTGCTAACTCAGCTTTATTTTAAAGCATTACATACAACTGAGAATTAGAAGTGCTGTATTTATCCCTGGTTTAAAACAACTAGTACTGAAAGATGAATTCTTTTGTTTTTGCGTAGTGCACTTTCTACTTTATGGATACAGAGCAGAATTTACAGATGAAGTGTCTTTGAGACATATGTAGAAAAATACATCCTTCTATAAAATACCTTTCATAAATGTAATCAAAATAGTAACATTTCTTATACAGTAAAATGGAGGTGTTTAGCAGATTAAGGTTTTACAGTACTTATATGCACACATGCACACAAAAAACGTGTATAGACACAAAAACATGTATACTCAGCAATATTACACTTTCACTGTTTATGTACAGATCTGTCCAGATAACCTGCCTTCCACCCAATGACTGCTGGGATAGGTTCCAGCTCCCCCTGCAACCCAGAAGGATAAGTGGCTTAGAATATCTTTGCTAGAAACAGCCTCACAAGATATTGCTGCCTTATATTTACAGTGCACAGTATTGTGCACGATATGTTTTGAGAGAACTTGCCTCAAAAATGATAGTGACCAATATAAAGTGATGATTTTATCAGTGGTCTGGATACAAATATTACTATCATTCTGTTAAAAGCCTTAATACTCACTGGGGTTGTTCATACATGTATATAAACATATCACTGTTGACAGAATAAAAGCTTGTATCTCCATTTTTGACATTTTTCAGTTTTTGGCATAATTTGAAAATGCCTGTTACCCTTTACACTGTGTGTGCATTTCATGAGGAACGGACTTAAAGAAATGACCTAAAATGACTTGGAAAAAGTTTGGTTCCATTGACTAACATTAAAAGTAAAGTATGTTTTTTCATTCTCTTGTAAAGTTATCATTTTGGAGATATGAGGTTTTCTTCTGACAGTGATATGTAGATTTAACACATTTTTACAGATCTTTGGAAAGAACCTCAAACTTGTGATGTCTTCTGTCCAACCTGCAGACATTTACCCTGATCTTTCCATTCTTTCATCTTTGGTCTGGATGCTCCCAGGGCGTACTCCGTCAGTATCTGTAGCCATAATGACCATGTTTCTCCTTCACGGGGAGTCTTTGTTGCATGTACAGTGCATTGGTAATTACTACAAATATTTAAAAAAAGAAAGATTTATGTCTAAAAGTTCCCAACGTGGTCAAGTTTCCTCAGGTACTGAATAAACATGCTTCCATTGTGGAGAAAGTTTGTAGTGCACTTGTTTGGTTTGCTGCAAGGGCTAAATGGTCATTAAGGTAAAGGATCATTTTTGCAGCTGTTATACTGGCAGGCTGAGTTGCGTTTGATCCTTCTTTTTCCTTCTGTGAAGCTGGTGAGTCGATATAAAAACGCTGCCTGTAGAGGAAAGTCAAACAGTAAAGTAACTAAAGGGAATGTAAAAGATTTTTTTTGTTCTCTAAGCAAGAAATGATAGATGTACCCTCTAAGCAGCTTGGACCCATCCAGCCATTTGGACATGTGCACTGCCCGTTCCGTGGATTACACTGTGCTCCGTTTCCACACTCACAGCTTTCAGAACATTCCGGACCATAGCGATTCAGAGCACAGGCTTAGCACAAGAAAATTGAGTAAATGTAACACTGTTACGTAAAATTTACAGCATCAAAAGGAATTACAGAGAAAAAAAGACATTACAGTAATATTTGCAACTAGAATGAATGAATCTTACTGAGATCACAGCGGGTTCCCATCTTTCCTGGTGCACAAAGACATCTGCCGCTTACAGGGTCACATGGTGTGTCTCCATCACAGTCGCACGTGTTGGCGCAGTTGGGCCCAAACCGGCCCTGCTCACAGTCTGAGAGGAGAACAGCAGCACTGCTCAGACAGCAGACTTAAGGATGGTACCTTCACAACTGTTTAACTAAAGTACTGCAGTGTGTCCAAGAAATATTTTTGACGTATTAGTTTTAGGTTCTGTGCTCTTCAGCATTTATTCACTGGGTTTATTTTGTAAAAGACTCTACTGGAAATGACAGGTGTAGGAACCGCCCAACGGTGTGTGTGTGCATAGTGCATAGTGGTGAGCACTGCAGAACTATCTGAACAAGCAAAGATTTCCAGACATACAGTGGGTTGCAAAAGTATTCAGCCCCCTTGAACTTTTCAACCTTTTGCCACATTTCAGGCTTCAAACATAAAGATATGAAATTGACATTTTTTGTGAAGAGTCAACAACAAGTGGGACACAATCGTGAAGTGGAACGAAATTTGTTGGATATTTTAAACTTTTTTTTAGAAATAAAAAACTGAAAAGTGGGGCGTGCAATATTATTCAGCCCCCTTGCTTTAATACTTTGTAGCGCCACCTTTTGCTGTGATTACAGCTGCAAGTGGCTTGGGGTACGTCTCTGTCAGTCTTGCACATCGAGAGACTGAAATTTTTGCCCATTCTTCCTTGCAAAACAGCTCGAGCTCAGTGAAGTTGGATGGAGAGCGTTTGTGAACAGCAGTTTTCAGCTCTTTCCACAGATTCTCAATTGGATTCAGGTCTGGACTTTGACTTGGCCATTCTAACACCTGGATACGTTTATTTGTGAACCATTCCATTGTAGATGTTGCTTTATGTTTTGGATCATTGTCTTGTTGGAAGATAAATCTCCGTCCCAGTCTCAGGTCTTTTGCAGACTCCAACAGGTTTTCTTCCAGAATGGTCCTGTATTTGGCTCCATCCATCTTCCCATCAATATTAACCATCTTCCCTGTCCCTGCTGAAGAAAAGCAGGCCCAAACCATGATGCTGCCACCACCATGTTTGACAGTGGGGATGGTGTGTTCAGGGTGATGAGCTGTATTGCTTTTATGCCAAACATAAGTTCGATTTTGGTTTCATCTGACCAGAGCACCTTCTTCCACATGTTTGGTGTGTCTCCCAGGTGGCTTGTGGCAAACATTAAATGAGACTTTTTATGGATATCTTTGAGAAATGGCTTTTTCTTGCCACTCTTCCATAAAGCCCAGATTTGTGCAGTGTACCACTGATCGTTGTCCTATGGACAAAGTCTCCCACCTCAGCTGTAGATCTCTGCAGTTCATCCAGAGTGATCATGGGCCTCTTGGCTGCATCTATGATCAGTCTTCTCCTTGTTTGAGCTGAAAGTTTAGAGGGACGGCCGGGTCTTGGTAGATTTGCAGTGGTCTGATGCTCCTTCCATTTCAATATGATCGCTTGCACAGTGCTCCTTGAGATGTTTAAAGCTTGGGAAATCTTTTTCTATCCAAATCCGGCTTTAAACCTCTCCACAACAGTATCTCGGACCTGCCTGGTGTGTTCCTTGGTCTTCATGATGCTCTCTGCGCTTTAAACAGAACTCTGAGACTATCACAGAGCAGGTGCATTTATACGGAGACTTGATTACACACAGGTGGATTCTATTTATCATCATCAGTCATTTAGGTCAACATTGGATCATTCAGAGATCCTCACTGAACTTCTGGAGTGAGTTTCCTGCACTGAAAGTAAAGGGGCCGAATAATATTGCACGCCCCACTTTTCAGTTTTTTATTTCTAAAAAAAGTTTAAAATATCCAATAAATTTCGTTCCACTTCACAATTGTGTCCCACTTGTTGTTGATTCTTCACAAAAAATTACAATTTCATATCTTTATGTTTGAAGCCTGAAATGTGGCAAAAGGTTGAAAAGTTCAAGGGGGCTGAATACTTTTGCAACCCACTGTATCTAAGATGTAATACATAGCAATATAGTAACAGGACTGTAATGTATCTGTAAAGCATTTCACATGAGATGGTTGTCACACCAAAGGAGTTCCATACATAGTAGTTTCCACTGCTTCTAAGTAGACTTAAGGCCAGATTTCTAAATCATGGTGGTAACAGCAAAATGTGCACATTGTAAATAAGAGCTATTCATAAAGTCACTGTAGCGGTGATTAACACACCAATGTCTTTTAAATGCTGCATATAATATGCAAAAAAGCGGCAGTTGTGTGGACGAAAATGCCTTGTTGATGTGAGAGGTCAGAGGGGAATGGGCAGACTGGTTCCAGATGATAGAAAGGCAACAGTAACTCAAATAACCAACCAAAATCTCTGAGGAACGTTTCCAACACCTTGTTGAAAGTCTGCCACGAAGACTTAAGGCAGTTCTGAAGGCAAAAGTGGGTCCAACCTTTACTAGCAAGATGTACCTAATAAAGTGGCCAGTGAGTGTGAGTGTATGTATGTGTATATATATATATATATATATATATATATATATATATATATATATATATATACAATATAAAAACAGAGCTTTATTTCTCATTGATGAGAATTCAAGCCTTCCAGATTTATTTACAAATGCAGCAACATTTTTTACCAAAGTTAATTTCATTTAAACTTCGTGATTTTTTCACACACAATTAAAAATAAAATTGATATGCTGAAATTCTGCTACTGTGGCGAGCCATTTGGGATTTTATTTCCTATTTTCCTTGATCTCATGAATTCAGTGCAGGATATGAAGGAACATTTACCAACATGTCAATTCACACAACACTGATATACCCTGGGGTTATTTCTACAGTTCATCTTTAGTATGACTTCGCTGCAGTAATGTTTACAGATATGGAAACATGCAGTTCATAAATAATTACTGGCATGACCAATTCAGATGGAACAAACAGAGATGTTTGGTAGTAATTACATCACTGCACCTTTCTAACAAATTCGTCCAAATACTACTTAACAGTGCTCTGGTATAATCAGTGTTCCTCACCTCTCTCACAGCGATCTCCTTGGTAACCTGGAGGACAGTGACAGTGGCCAGAGCTGGGCTCACACTGGGCCTTGCCATGGCAGTCACAAAGATGCTGGCAGCGGTGTCCATGGAAACCAGGAGGGCAAGCTTTAAACACAAACGCAGTCATATGCTCCAAACACAATTGCTCACTATTACAGACAAACAAAATTTGTAAAAACACACCAAGTTTAATTTTTAATGTTTTGCTTTCAGGTTGAAGATTGGTGTTCACTAGAAATGAAAAGGCATTTTGTGTGTTAGAATATGCTCGACCACAGTCAAACAAGACCGCAGCGTGCAATTTCAAGAAAATTCAATAAACATGCACCAACTGGAAAGCAGATTTGGACATGGCACAAACACAGAGTGTTTGGCAGGAGCTGGACTACCAACTTGACGTGTGTCGTGTCATAGGTGGTGCGCATATTGAACATTTGTGAAGCTGAGAAATCGGTTATAAAATCTACACCCCTCTGAGTTTCTTGTTGGAATTTTGATAAATCTTCTACTGTTCAACATGAAGCCTATTCAACTTCGTTTGCATAGGACATGTAGTTACTCAGACATTCACATCGCAAATTACGTCAATTTTTGGGACATCCTGTATAGTTCACTTCACATTGAAGTCCCACAATGCATTGCAAATTTTTGTGTATAGACGATGTACACTACAAATTCCAATGTATACCATAATGTAGTGGGGTCTTAATACAGTAAAACAAGAAGAGGGCAAAACATGGCAGTTTTACATACAAATGTATGTCAAGCATTTTTACATAATTTCATAATTTTACATTAGCAAACTGCAATGCTTGTTTAACATTTAGTAGCTTCACAGATGGATTTAAACTTGGTGGCACAATTTAGCTAAATTTATGACGGTCAATTAATGATTTTCTTGCTCACCCTAATGTTTAACCTCTCTAACTGCTGTTAGGTTCTTCGAGCTGGCTGCTCTCCAAAGGTCAAAACTGCAGCATCTCTCTGTAACAGCTAATCATGATCCTGCATGTTTGTGGTGATTCATGCTCATGAATTTTAGCTGCTTGCTTGATTTAAGGCCACTAAGGTAAATAAACATGATTCACGTGTTGAGATAACAGAGATTAACAGAGTGCAAACTGCTTTCCATCAGAATGTCCATCTATAGTGCTGCATGATTATATTTTTACACAATAACAGGAAATATTAATAAGTATTTCTTAAGTATTTCTTAAGGATAGGGCAAGATGGAGGCAGATGATCCGCTGTGGCGACCCCTAAAGGGAGCAGCCGAAAGAAGAAGAAGAAGAAGAAGATTTCTTAAGATGACTTTTTTTTTCAATGCCATATTTCTGAATTATTTGTCATAAACTCTTCTCAGAAGAAATGATAAGCTTAACTTTTTCATTGTATTTCATTGTAAGAAGTTCTGGAGATAAACCAGAAAATGAAAAAACTCATTTTAAACTGATAAATGCTGAAAATCTTTTTCAGCTCTTCTACAAATCAAAACGACAAGCGGTTTATCTGTTATTTACTTTAGATGACAGATTTGCTTTCCTGAGATGTAATACTTCAACAGCGAGAAGCACAAGAGACATTTTTATTACAGGGAACTTGTTAGCTACAAACATTAGCCGTGTAGCATGCTGGTGAATTATAAGCTACAGACAAAACCGTTGGAAGGTCAACTATTAAAGCTGAAAACTTGTACATCACTCATTGTCAATTGTTTATTTATGTAGAACGTCCTAATTCACAAGGACTGAAAGCAGATGGTCTTGCTGTATTATAAGGTATTATTATGTTTCTCACCATGTTGGCAGAGATGACCATAGTATCCTGGAGCACACTGACACTCTCCTGTCACCCTGTCACATGTACCATTGTTCTTGCAGTTGCATTGCTGGTGGCAATTGGCTCCGTACCTGCCTCTGGGACACTCTGAGAAATGAAAACAAAGTAGCTAAAATAACATATACCTGTATATCTACAGCTAACATAAAAAACAAACACACAAGGTGGTGCAACCGTCTAAGCATATCATCAGGAGATCGAGAGTTCGATAACTGGTGATGCCCCAGCCATCCGTAGCTGGGATTCCAAGACAGCACAATTGGCCTCGCTCTGTCTGGATAGGTAGGATGCCCCCCGCTTTTTCCTTCGAAAAGAAGCAGTGGCTGGTTTCACAGGTCTCCTGTGTTAGCCTTCAACCCTACTAGTGTTGATAGCTTGTGTGATTGGGGAAGTCCTAACTAGCAGGTGGAATTGGAAATGATAAAATTGTGGTGAAAATTTTATATATATAAACAAAAAAAGCACACATTTTCTAAGCTGGGTCTTGGGGGAGCTGGAGCCTATCCCTGTGGCCATTGGGCGGAAGGCCATTAAAAAACAATGCAACTCACATGCATTGAGTTGAGCAAGTGCTTTATTCTGCATAACCATTTTCTCATATGAATTGTCTTTATGAAGTACAACAAAGCTATACACACACACACACACACATCACCCATTTTTGCATAAAACTGATGCCAATCAGATTATTCCGAAGTTTTATGATCAATATTCAAATCAAAATTGAGCTATTTCACTTGGCCATATTCCTGCTGTCATCACTGAGTGAATACACACGCCCGGTGTGTGGGCATGTGTATTCTTTTGGGCATCGGTTTGTTCAAATTAGTGACGTACAGGTCTCACTTCCAAACACAAATGGCAGGTCTTACTTTAGAAAAAAATCTAAAATGAGCATTAAGGCTTATATTGTGAACGCATATAGCATTTGTAGTTCTTCATCTGCAGGCTCATTCAACATAATTACCTTACCTGTATCACAGCTGTGTCCGGTCCAGCCTAAGCCACATGTGCAGTTTCCTGTCACAGGATCACACACTGCTCCGTTACTGCAGTTACAACGCTGAGCACAGTCCTCTCCAAACCAGCCCTGAGCACAGCCTAACAAACACATGCAATAAATGCTTTCACAGTAAGCTACAAAGGAAATAGCTGGAACTGCAGCATTGATAGTGGACATACACTGTATATGTTTTTAAATAAACAGAGAGCATGCTGTGACGGGTCAGACCTTGTCCACAGTCCTCTCCTCGCTGTCCGGCTTTGCACACACATCGTCCTGTGACTGGATCACTCCTGGCACCATCTCCACACAGAGCCACCCGTATACAATCCTGTCCATACCACCCAGCCGGACACACTATACATGTTGGAGAAGGGAGGTAATCACAAATAAGTAGTTTACCACATTATCTACCATTATTCCTATATTTGGGGTTCTCAGGACTGGAACTGACAACAACAGGATTAAGACCTACTAAACATTTGGTGAAAAAAATCACTTTTATTTGCACTGTAGCTATGAAGCTTACTATTTGCAGGGTAGCATTGAACTGCATTCTTGAATGATTGCAAACTTATGGCTTCAAACTCTGTTAAGTTGATAAAAAAACAGACTTTAAGCCGTCTGCCACTACTGTTTTTACTGCTCTGCAGTGTAATTACAGGCTGGGATCCAAGCAGATTACTATTTGTGTTGTAGGGCACGCATCAGTCTTTCTGCCATTGTTTGTCATATTATCCTAATCATAAAAAAATGGTATTACATAGTGATTAGAGGACACTACAATCTCCCGCAATACACTCTCAATTTCAGTGAACACTACAGATCTCTATGAATGAATCTATACTGGTCTTGGTATGCAGAGTGTGCATTTGTCACTCACTGATATTGCAGTCTGGTCCGATGTATCCCGGAGGGCAGACACAAGTGCCACTGGTGGCTTGACACACACCACCATTAAGGCACTGGCATACACGCTCACAGTTAGGGCCATAACGACCCTCCTCACACTCTATGACAGCAACGACCAAGCACAGGGAGACATTACTCAGAAAAAAATGTAAAACATAAAATAGCATAAGCACTGCATGAATTCATGTTATATCGTTTACGCTTGCTTTTCTATAGAAGAATGAAAAAGTACAAAATGAGGCTTGCCTATGTCACACTTTTCACCACGGTAGCCCGGTGCACAGTAACACAGCCCAGTGACAGGATGACACAGTTGGTTGGCCTCTGAACACTGACACACCTGATTGCAGTTTAACCCGTAGGTTCCGGGCTGACAAGCTGCAGAGCGAGGAAGAAAAAGAGCTTTCCTATATCACCGAAACGGAAACGTGCTCAGATTGGATACAGCCACATTTTCCGAACAGATTCATGTAGCTCCTGCAATGTTCATTTCACCATGACCATGCTTTGCTCATACTCACTCCGCTCACAGCCATTGCCCGTGAAGCCGGGAGGGCAGCCACACTCGCCCGTCATGTGGTTACAGGAGGTGCCGTGAGGACACAGGCAGCTCTGAGAGCATCCTTCTCCATAAGAGCCAGGCAAACAGGCTTCAACAAGAAAACAGATGTATTACATTACGATTGCCAGCAGAGGGCAGTAAAACAGAAACATTCTGAGATTTGTGAGAAAATAGAATCAATCTGCTTTTCAAGATGTAGAGATAAAACCAGAACGGCTGATCAAGTCCACGAGGTTGTGTAGTAAATAAGGACACAATTAAATCAGTATATAAAGGGGGCGGATATAAAGGCATGGATATAAACAGGTTAAAGCCTACTGGCAGTTGATGAAGGTCCAAGACACATTCACATTCAACAACCTCTTGAGAGAAGAGCTGCAAAAACAGATGGCAGTAAAGACACCAGACCCCCTGCTTCTTCCCCCACAGCACTGTTATAAAAGGAGTCTTTGGAGTTCTTAGGGCAGTTAGTCCTTTGACTACTCAAGAGTATCAAACAAGGAATGAGCTGTTTTGTTTTGTCCATGATAGCTACTAATGTGGGCAGATTTATTTGTTATGTTATCACTTCTAAAGACTCAGAGCAAAGTTCAATGACACAGCCAATACTTTCTATTGATACAGCTTTTTACTCTTTGTTATTTACATGTTTTTTTAGAAAAAAAAGAGAGAACCAGATGAACCACTCCAGATGTTTGTGGTCAAACCCAGAATGAAGAACATAGATTGTTATTCAATATTCCAGTCTTACTATTACCATCTTATTACTGAACACACTGTAGCTGAGCTACAGAACAACAGCTCAAGAGCTTCATAACGTACACTGCAGCAATCAGTCATTCATTCGTTATAGATTCACTAAGATGCGGTCAGTTCACTACACATGGGACAAAACATCAGCTGTCATGACATGAGTTACAAGACAGATTCTACTGTAAACTACACGTATTCTAACCCAATTCAGTAAACAAACACCAAAATGAGCAGACTATGTTATACATAGATATACGATACAATGGCCATGAACAGTCGCTGTGTTGTACTGAGACACTCACCATCGCTTTCAGCCTTCACGCTAAGGCCTGCCATATATTTTCTTTAATGTTTGCATTTTCATAATCACTGTGGTTTTTGTCATATAAGCTTTTGAGCTCTGCTACCAGCAAGGTGGGCTCTTCGGCTGCCATTTCTCAATGACAGAGCTCTGATTTGTCAGCCTCATTGTTACTGCATCCGTACAACATAAAAAAATAAAGGTAACTTTGATTAAAAATTTTACACAGCATCATCATCATCGTCACGTCAACTCACTTTTCTCACAGCGGATTCCTCTCCACCCTGGGGGGCACAAACATGTCCCAGTGACGTGGTCACAGGCAGCTCCATGCTCACACCTGCAACGTTTCTGACAGCCGGGACCAAACAGCCCTGCTTCACATGCTGCACATACACACAGGCACACAGCTCACATTAATATGTTTATTTTTCACTCTTGTGCTTTTCACTTAAGGCTATAGAGCAGCTATTTACCAATACTTTGTGTAACTCTCCTGGAATTGGATTAAGCCTAGTCTTGGACTACTCTCCAATGCCAGTGGTGTTTTTCCTTTATAAATATGCATTTTGTCTGGGTTTAGGCTTAATCTGGGTCTGGGAAATCATTCTTAACTTGCAGTTCTCAGCTTTACATTCATCAATATGTCTTCCTTAGGCTGAAGAGCAGGTTCAGCAGCCTGGACTAGTTGCAGGTTGCCTAAATAATCATCCAACAGTTTTTTTAAGACATCTGTGTGCAGGCATCAGGATGATGTGTGTATGAAAGCTAATAGGCATTCTCGCCTGCTTCACACCGCTGGCCCACCCAGCCTGCTGGACACGAGCACTTTCCATCCTGCCGGTCACATACACCCTCGTTCTCACACTCGCATATGTGCTGGCAGTCAGGACCGTAGCGGCCTGGAGCACATTCTGTCAGTAGGGCAGTCAGAAGAAGGGAAAATTAGATGGAGAGAGACAGAAAGAGAGATGGGGGTGGGTTTTGCTCAGTTTGCAAAATGCTAAGTAGTGTATACAATCTTCCATTACTTGCTAGAAACATGGCTCCAGTGTAAAACTAAAGAAGCAAACTTTGGATACAAATTCAAAGCATTCCTTTAAGGAAGTGGTCAAATATTCAGTAATTTGTGGGATAAACACACAGACCTCTGACTATGACAGGTCTGTTCCTCACCAAGTTCACACGCAACCCCCGTCCATCCACTGGGACAGATGCAGTGCCCAGTGATCCTGTCACATAACCCACCGTTCTGGCACAGGCACCGCTGGCGGCATCCGACTCCATAGAAGCCAGCCGAGCATTCTGGGAAAAATCAGACACATTAAATCCTTAACCACAACTGTGTCGATTTATAGACTCGATAAAGACCGTCTCCTCATCCAGTTCAGCGTGTTCAAAAGTGGTGGTCTAAAGAAAGAAGATTTGGACTAACATTAAGGAGAAGTGCAGCAGCAGGCAAACCACAGCCCACTTTGTCTTTCTCTCAGCCTCACAATCTGTAACAGCGATTCAAGAGCATCTTATTTCTGTGTTAATTATATTAGTTATGAAATATTTAGTGACTATTATTAATAGTGGTGGTGCACACTGTATAGAGATATGTATTGTATATGGATGTGTACTAGGGGTGGGAATCTCTAGGCACTTTATGATTCGATTTGGTTCAGAGAGCTGCGATGCGATTATAAAATGATTATCGATGCATCTTCTTTTCTATATAGGATTTCTTTTTTTCACTGTGTGACAACGTGTAAAGCAAAGTATTTGTAATAGTCCATAATGAATTTACTGCCATCGTCTCGTATTAATAAAACAAATGGAAGCGATGTTGCAAGTACACTGGAAAGCTCTCATTCACTGCTCTTGTTTGGAGCACATGAGACACTGGCTGCCACTCATCTGCAATAAAATGTGCAGTTACAGTGAAATAAGATCCTGTGGCTATGGATGTCTACACAGCACGTTACAGCTATCCTACCCGTTTAATTCAGTGAATGTGGGGGGATCGCTTTGTCAGTAACATATGGCTCTCAACGACAAAGAACAGAGCCTTATCCTTGGCAATAAAAGTTCAAAAAGCAATAAAAATTCACTTCCAATTTGGGTGGAACATCGCTTGCTTGAGCATTTGGGAACGAATGGACTTCATAAGCACTGCAGTTGGGTTCCTGATACGTTACATCCGCAATGAGTGACTGTCAAAAAGTTGTGAAGATGTCAGCTTCTCCTTCGAATTTTCCCGTTCCACCTTAAAAGTTGTCACGTTTACATTCTGGCGCCTCAAGCACCATTTAAGGTGGAACGGGAAAATTCAACCAAGAAGCTGCATGGTCGAATAAGAAGTTGAATTTAGCCTCATAAAACAGTTGAACGTTGAGAGACATTTTACAAGAAACTATTCAATGTTTGGGGAGAATTTTCCTGATGGAAAGGGGAGAAAAGCGACTATAGTTAAAGCTTAAAGCAAAGTCTGTGTTTTTGTTTATATTTTTTATCCTATATTAGGACATTATCACATACTGAGACATACTGAACATTAAATGTTGTGGCTAGAAAGGTGGTTTGATTTTTGCTGAAAGAACAAAATGGCTCTTCTTGACATTTGGGCTGTTGACTCCTGACCTAACCTGACTTTTAATGAGGGTGCCGGTTAATTTTCTCACCCATCCAGTTGAATCCACTGAATTAAATATTCAGGAAATTGATTTTTGACATTTGTGAATTGATTCAGAATTGTCCACATCCGTATCACGATGCATATAAGAATTGAGTTTGCTACCTGGCAAAATGTAATACCTAACAAAAAAAAATAAAAAATGAAAAAAACATAGATTCTAAGTTCCACACTGTTTCTTTAAAAGATTAAGCATTTCCTGGAGGGAAAGTATAGTAATCAGCATTCTCTGTTTGTCAAATTACTCATATTTATATAGGTTATAAATATCCTCAAATTAAAAGCTCATAATCGGTTTCCTTTCAAATCCAACATGCCGGGGAACAGAGCCAAACCAAAATACCTCTGTCTAATCAGTCATAAACTGCACTGTGGAGGGGGGCTGGGGAGCACACTGGTGTAAGACACTGTATATGCTTGATATGCTGTACCTTGCTCACAGCTTGGCCCAGTCCAGCCTGGCCTACAGTGGCACTGCCCATTGGTAGGGTCACAACTGGCACCGTGATGGCAGTTACAGCTCTGCTTGCAGCCAAGGCCGTACATGCCAGCCTGACATTCTGCAACACAACACGACACAGAGTTCAAAGCAAAACACAAAATATTCTTTCCCCAAAAAAGGTTGTTACAACAGCTCCAGGAACACTAAGGGACCAACTTTCCACATCACAGGCATAGCTGGATAGGAGCCCTATGGCATCCATTACTTAACATGCTCAAATAATGAGTGTGCTGAACTTTGCATGCCACTGGCATACACACAAACCCTGAACATCTGCTTTACCATTTTACTTTGGAGCTAAAGCTTGTGAGTTAGTATGATGTCCAGGTCACTGAGACTCACTGGAGGTGCAGCGGAGACCAAGCCAGCCAGCTGGACACACACAGGTTCCTGTCACATGGTGACACTGGCCACCATTTAGACATTCACACTTCTGCTGACACTCTAGACCGTAGAAACCCTGTGGACAGGCTGCAGACAAACACACAGACGTTTTGATTTTCTTATTTACAGATATGCACTGCCTGTGAAAAGCTTGCATTCTTCTGAAATTATAATATGCTGCATTTCAATTAAGCAACAAAAATCATTTTGTTAAGAAAGGTCTTGTTAACGGCTATAAAACAGCTATTTTCTAATACTTTATGTGCTGCTTTCCTGCACCTGGATTGAGCCTAGTTTTGTCAAGCTTGCAATGAAGTGTTTCACCACTGAAAATCTGATTTAGTCTAGGTTTAAGCTTAATCTGGGTCTGGGAAATTATTCCTAGGTTTTGCAGCTCTCAGACAAGTGCCTTTTTTGATCTGAAAAGCAGGTTGAGCAGCTTGGACAAAATGGACAGTTTTCTTTTCCAAAACATATGTTTATTAATATATTTAAAAACACAAACTGATTTCCCCCCAAAGGTGGTTTCAACAATTCAAAGGTTTCATTGCTCGTGGCCACAACAACAGAATAATGTGTGCAGTTTGGCTTTATTCCCAGGAAAATGCAGTCATAAATACTGTCATATTTATTTACACAAGATACCGGGTTAGGCTCTGATACATTGGCAAAAAGACAAAGAAAAGATGACCTTGAAAAACTAGGTGTTGACAAGGTGGTATATACACAAAGTCCTGCCCCCAAACATACACACGTCTGCTTACTTACATTTTTCGCAGTATGTTCCAGTCCAGCCTGGCAAGCATGTGCAAGCTCCACCCACAGGCTCACAAACGGCACCATTTTCACACGGGCACTGGTGGCGGCAGCTTGGCCCAAAATAACCCTCAGGACACTCTTTTAAAAAAGTGCACTGTTAGTGTGATACAAATGTTAAAAAGCTTCTCTTTACACAGCACTTAAATGAGCTGCACTTATATTTTATTGTACTGCACTGTGTATTGGAGTTTATTGTATTGTAGTGTATTGTATTGAATGGCACAGAGTTCTGCGTTCAACTCTGTTCCTTTTTCTCTCGGTATCTACAGTGACTTTTTGTATCTAGCAGTATCTGAGGTCAGGACTGTCTTTCTCTCTAAGCTATTGGTAACTAGCAAAGATACTTTCTCTAGATAGACAAAGCACTTCTTGTAAGTCGCTCTGGATAAGAGCATCTGCTAAATGCTGTAAATGTAAATGTTAAAAAGCTTTGACATAATCAGTGTTCTTCCCTGCGTTTGAAGCCAGCTGTACCTTGCGCATCTGAATCACTTATCACTTACATCAAATGCCATTTACAAGCTCATACTGTACGAAAATAGTTAGCCTGATTGACATGCTGTGACACCAGTGCTTACATTGTACATGAAGTGCACTGCACATAGACAATTTACAATATGCTGCATGAGTACTGGTAAGGTGTCCTATATCAGCTTTTCTAATTTGTTCATTTAGTCAAGCAGTAAAGTTGACCTACGCAGACTTTATCACAAAAATGGGCTGAAACATATCTGGGAAAGTGAAAGTTACGCACTCTGCCCACAGTGGGTTCCAGTGTAGCCAGCCTCGCAGTGGCACTGTCCTGTCACTGCATCACAGCTTGTTGCATGGCTCGTACAGTTACACACACCAGCACAGTCCACTCCCCAGTGCCCCGGCTCACACACTGCCATAGAACATAAACATACATACACTAATACTCTGACCACCAGATAAACATACATACACTAATACTCTGACCACCATCACCATTTAACACCATTACTCTGAGCATATCATCACTCTACCGAATCTGTAATCCTCAACTCGTCAAGTAGTAGTTTACATTCATTATACTTCTTTATCTCTTATGTCAGTTTGTTCCAACAGCACTATTTGATTGGTTGAGAAGCATTTGACTCATGATTTTATTTGCTAAGCAATGACTCACTTTATTCTGTAGCTAACCATTAATAATTTTCTACTTTGACAGTAAATACAAAAAGATAGTAAATCACACTGGAGAAATTTGTTAAAGATAATATAAAACATACACCCCCATCTGGTAAAAGAAGAGAGTGACAATAGGACTACATCAAATTCTGAACCTATTGCTCTTAAGCAAGCTTTTTTTTAGTCAGCAGCTGTGATTGCAGAATAAACAATTAAAGTTAATCTGGCAAGGTTTGAAAAAGTTGAGCTGAACCTGATATTATAACAGTTTTATTGATCTGTACAGCAAATGGCTAATGTTACTTTTTTCGCAAAAGGAACTGCCCATATTAAAGCATATTGAATGCAATATTTGGGGTTTCTTTGCTTGATTTTTGTCCCACTTTTATCTTGATATCTGTCAGTTTTGCAGAACTGTTGTAAAATTAAGCAATAAAGCACCCATGGTGTATCTTTTTGCAAATAACATCACAGCTATAATGATCTATGTTATTATTTGCAATAACAATTACTCTTGTGTCCTGATACATACATTCACAACTTAAGTAATGTTTCGGATGTTAGGGTTAGGGTTACTAACAATAACCATACTGTTGATTGCAGAATTGTGCACACAGAGCAACAACAAATACAAATACCGCCTAAACTGTTTGGCAACAATTTTGCAGAATCTTGCAGAGTATAAAATCAATGCTGAATCAAAGCTGCAGCCAGCATGGAGCACATCTCCAGAGTGAGAAGTGAAAAAAGCATTAAGCAATATTTTTACAAAGGTCTTTACCCTTCTCACAGCTGGATCCAGTCCAGCCGGGTTTACACGCACACAGGCCTGAGACAGGATGGCAGCCGCCATCGTTCTCACAAGAGCACCGAAGCTGGCAGCCCAAACCAAACCAGCCAGCTGGACAGACTGTAGGAAAAGAAAAAAAACATGCACTATAAAACTCCTTATTGAGAGATGTGGGAACACATCACTAAGTTGCAGGTAACCAATAAGTCTAAAGTCAATACAGTCAAGTCTCATTTCAGGTCCTGAGTCAGTACAGGCAGGAGTCCCAAGTCAATACAATCCAGAGTCCTAAACTCAGAGTCAGTATGCATTCTTCAGCCATTTACTGCCATTTCAACACTGAACAAAAAAATGATGGTACAACCATGCTTACAGAAAAGTCAGCACAATGATGGTGAATGTACAGCTGAAGTTGGATTCTTATACAATTTTTCTGTTCAACTTTAAATGGGAAAATGTGAATACGAAGCCAGTGAATAAAAAGTCAACTTCAGCTTTGTGGTGAATATTGTGCTTTTTTCTGTTTCTTTCATTTACCTACCCCGCGGAAAATGGTAAGTTAGCCTGGTAAGTGAAGTTTCTCCAGTAAAACTGGAACTAAAGTGCTGAACGAAGACTTAGTGGTGCTATTGATGCTTCACTTGTTACTAGCAGAGCAAACTTGAATCCCTCACACTTCACTCATCATCGAATCATCGAAGTAAGCCCAGCATAAGCAATAGTAACAGACAGAATACAGACAGATGCTCTCCATGTTTCCACAAAACTGAGTCTTGAGTCTTTCAGAGTCAAAAGACCGAAGTTCAAGTTAAAGAGCTGTCAGTCAAGTCACAAATCTTTTTTTAATTTGGTCAACTCAAACCCTCAATCCTTGAGTCTGACTCAAGTCCACAGCTCTGTTTATTGTTTAGTAGAGACAGCGAAAGCCTGAGAAGGTTGAAGTATACACTTTCTGGAAGAGCTGGGCAGGAAAGCTATAAAATTAGCCTTGATTAAAAGCAATGGGCAATCTCACCAGTCTGACAGAGCTCTCCCCTGTATCCTGGCTCACACACACAGGTTCCGTTCTGCTTGTCACACATTGCTCCATTCTCACAGGCAGGACACAGTTCTGCGCAAGCCAGGCCCCAGCGCCCCTCTTCACACTCTGTAACACAACAAAGAACTTTCCATTTTACTACATTAACACTGCAACCTTTGTTTTTCGTTAGCTGATCTTACTATGTCTACAAAATTCATATGTCTCCACCAATGGCTCCTAAACATGGTTCTGGAGCAGCCCTGTCATGTATATTTTGGTGTTTACTCACAAAGGACATGAAAATGTGTAGGACAGGGGTGTAATCCAGGACTGTATTCTTTAAAAAAAGGTTCCTAAATGATTCTTGGCTTGAATGTACAGTTCAAAGGACAATGTAGAGGATTTTTAAAACTTCAACACAAGTTTCTTCAAATTCATGCATCTCATTAAGTGTTTTTAAAGAAAACAACTGTCACAAGTGTTTTTTAAAGAATCATTCACTGAAAAGTTCTTTAGGGAAGCAAAACTGATCCGGTGCCTGTAGCATTGCTACAACGCACTCTTTTCAGCACCATTATTTTTTAGATTTTAAGAATCATTGGTCTAGGCAGTTCACGACCTGTGGTAAATCTTTATCAACTAATCTGACAGTAACTCCACTTATGCACGCTGATATAAGACCACAGAGTTGTCAGTCTGCCAGGGAGCTCGACCACATTTATCAGTCATCTAAAGACCATCATCGCAATGTCAAAAGTGCGTTTGAGGCTCCTGTTTTGACACTCCAGCTGGAAGCTGCTCACTCCTCATTAACACAGATTAACACTTTCTGACTCCCTGGGAAAAACAAGATGAGTGTTTCCATCTTTCCACACTCTGCTACCTCTCGCTATGAATCTCTGTGCTTCTGAGGAAAACTGCTGTAATGAAGAGGCCTTTGGGGGACATACGTTATCATATCTCTGTGGTCTTTGGCTGGAGATGTGCTAAAACAGCTTGACAGTGGCTAAGAATAGAGACGCAGATCCAAACAGATTCTTTCTCTGCTTACACCCCTCACCTCAAAGTCAGCCCTGTGGGCCAGATCCCACTTGCACCAGAATGGAAAGTCATTAATGGTAGAATCCTTTCTTTCTAGCATGGTTAGAGCTTGGAGAACAAACTGAGATCAAATTGTCAAACACAATACTGTGCTGTAAAAATGCAGAATGGATCCATTTAGTATGAATGAATTTGACTGATTTCCTATAAAGTGTTCCACCAGTGATGCAGAGAGCTTTTCCACTCTCTTCAGCAGAATGCAGCTCTCTGCAGCTCACCTTCACCACAGCGCTCTCCTGTTGTTCCAGCAGGACAGTGGCAGATTCCAGTCACTGAATCACACGCTGCACCATTACAGTCACAGGACACAGAGCAGCCAGCCCCAAACGTCCCTTCTGGACATTCTAGTAAAGAGACAAACACACATTTTTTATATAACTCAACTTTTAGAAGAGAAACACATGCAGCACTGACAAAACCAAACTTGGTTATCCATTAAAGTAAACTCAATGACTACTCTGTCTTTGGTCTCTATTTTGAATTATTTTAACCCCTTAAACATTCGGATTCTCTTCCTACTTCACTTACATTGTAAGAGATACATGCATGTTCCTGTTGACAACAGCAACATTATTTTATTCAACTGCAACATGTAGAACTGGAACTTTCTGGGTGCCAGAGTGTTTTCTAGCATGACAAATTATACACGAAGCTTTGTTTCTTGCTGGAAGCACTGCATTTTTTTCCCAAGTGAGCATGTGAGCTCATTCAAAACAGAACTGGGATCAGAACAAGGTTATTATTCATTTGTTTGTAAGAGTAATGACAAAGCATGTGTTATGTGTTCTGTTCCCATGAATTTTCTTTTTCAAAATCGTAAGAAATGGTAAATAGATGGGAAATAGAAAAAATCTAGAATTTTCAGCTTTTTTGATCACTTTAACATATCAAATAAATTCAATGGCAAGATTCAGAAATACCAGTATTAATAAGAAAGACTAAATAAAATGACTGAAATAGCCAGTTTTTCGTATCTACTTCAAGGGCCTAAACAAGAACCCTTTGTTTCTCTAAAGGCTAAAGCTAACTTCTGTCATCATCATGGTTTGGCATCTTCTCAGTGTACTATATCATCAATTACAATAGCAGTGCATCTCAGGGGTCTGGGTTAAGTGCTGGTAGACTGGGGTTCTAGGTTAACTACAGTAATACTAAGGGCATGACTTGAGTGCACTAACACTGTAGGTCCGAGTTGAGCACACTAAGACTGTAGGTCCGAGTTAAGTGCTGTAGGACGGGGTTTCTATGTTAACGACAGTAGGACAGGGTATGAGTACTGCATTTTACTGCAGTAAAACTGGAGATCCAGAAGATGTTGGTTAATCAGCTCTGCTTTAATGTATGTGTACAGGCCTGTTGGCCAGCAGCACAACTCAAGTAGCAAGAAGAAAACCAGTAAGCAGGTCACAAAGCCATGTCAAAGAGCTAATCTTGGCTCTAGGCAGCCCATGCAAATCCATATCCAAAGCAAATCAACGATCCTGAAAAATAGGAATGATGGTCAGAAAACAAAAGACCACTGCAGAGGCTGCAGGTGAACTGTAGAGGTGGCCCGGTGTGACTCCCCTCATTGCCTGTTCTTCCTAATCGATGGCAGATGGAGCACACCGATCATTTAACGACTTCCAGACCCAGTGTCCTCCCTGCCAGCTCAGGCTTTCTGTAGAAATATTCCGGATATTTCCATACCCCCCTTGGCTCCCGCAGCGAGGGATGGACTGAAGCGCAGAGGACGAGGCTGTGGGGAATCAGGGTTGTCTCCATCCACTGACACACCACAGCATAAGAAGTTTCCACTCTCCATGCTTCCAGAGAGTCACTCGAGAGAAGATAAATAACCTCTGCACACATCACTACGACCAATAGCAAGTCAACTGGCGCAAAAGTTCTTGAATCACAGAGCAGAACATTCTAGCTTTATATTCTTTCATGCTCTTAAATCTTTTACAGCAGCATGCTGCGCAATGACATTTATTTATTTCTCCTGGTTTTTCCTGCAAGTGAAGTACAGCGTTGTACAACATCTATGCAAAGGAAACTCACTGCTACAAAAGTACAGCAAGTGTAGATGAAAGCGACTCTGTCGTGTGTTTTTGGGTCTGGTATCCATGTTTGGCTCAGCCTCTCATTCCGCTTGTGTTGTCAGCTGCTAGTTTTATTTTCCCATATGGCTTTTTGAAGCTTGTACATGAATGTAAGCACAATATGAACCTCGTGCCACTAATGTAGCTCAGTGTTTGCTAAGGCTCAATTCCCTTGAGAGCACAAGAGAGCAAGGACTGCAATAAATTTTAAGCTTAGCAACACATCCGGACTGGGGATTAGCCAAAATAAGGGGAATATGAAAGTGTAAATCAGACCATATGAAAGTAATGTGAGAAAGGTAATGATGTACTACCGATTATAACAATTGTGTGGTTGGCTGAGTGGCATTCTATTCCATGTTGTGTATCACTCATTTACCTGTAATGTCGCAACAACAATCAAACCACAAAGTCTATTACAAGCAAAAAGCCTCCTGAAAATGGCAACATTAACATCTTGACCTTGAGCAACAATGACCCCAAAAAAAAGCACTTATTGTAATCAACAAAGCTGACATCATCCTTAAGACAGACGCACTGTTCCACCTTAAGCAGGATGGTTAAGCCAGCCACCTTTCATTTAAATACTTCTAAACTAGCCAAAAACATATGAGGACAACCAAATTAATGGGGTGAGGAAAAGTGAGCAAGTTTCAGTCCGTAATGCCTTGTTTTAGATCTGCTGCGAGCTACTGATATTGCTTTTAAATGTGTTATACATGTAAAACATGTATCCAGGTTTCTCAAGCTATAAGCTGCTAAGTCCATAGTTTGTTTACATTTTGTCTTCACAAGCAGACTTGAGATATCTAGTGTAGACATCCTGAATTTTCTGTGACATTTTATATTTAAATATACAGGGATTCACTTAAAAGAGGCTCCAAGTATTCTGTAATAACTCAAGGACAAAGCAATCGGAACAAAACAACGTGCAATGCACTCCTCAGTATATGGAGCTTCGAACAAGCTGGGATGGCCCTGCGTCAGAGCGATGACTTAGGCGCCAGACAGCTGTCACAATGTATAACCTCCGTTTGCAACTTCCAGGTGCACACCCCCGTACCCCTTCATGCATCTGGCAGAAAACAGAGATCACTTTCAGCATCACATGTAATGCATTGGATTACACATACGTCAAGGTATGTAGTGTATGTATTGGTTCAGATTGCTTCGTAATGGGAGTTACAGCCTCTTGCAGGGCTGAATTAGAGCTTTATTTCTCTGCAGAGTGTAAATAAAGTTTTTTGTTAATCAGTTTTTGTGTCATCATTGTCTCAAAATCTAACTATCAAAATCAATAATGAAACTGTGGTGTAATCGCAGTCATACGATACTGGGAGACATTGGTACTATTGTGCATTCGGCCTTAAAAAAGCACCACACCACTGCCAATATCTCATGGTACTCCATAATAAGGGCACTCCAATGTCATGCAGGGAGCTAAAGGGATCAGCAAAGTAAGAACTGAAGATAAACCTCGGTCACAGTCCTCGCCATGCTTTCCAGCTGGGCACTGGCACTCTCCGGTCGCATGATGGCAGGGCACTCCTGATGGACACTGGCATTTTGTCTTGCAACCCAGGCCATAGTAACCACTGTCACACTCTGAAGAGCCAAGAAGAGAAGAACCTCATTCACAACATTTTTACCTCGATTTTTGTCAGTGAGATGAAGGACAAAGGGCAGCAAAACAGAAAGTCCACTAACCCTCACTACACGTTCTGCCCTGATAGCCAGGTTTACACATACACATTCCATGCCGTCGGTTGCACTCCAGAGTGTTCTGCTGTACACACTGACACTCAGCTGAACAGCCAGGTCCATATAACCATCGAGGACAAGCTGAACATGGAGACATAAAAGAATTTAGAAATATGAAAGAAGCATCAATCTTGCACCAGGTTATCTTAAATCGAAACAAGTCAAAATTAAAACATTTGGGAAATTGTGCAGAGACTATTGAGTTTTGACTCACGTAGATGGCAGAACCTCCCATAGAGGCCTGAATCACAGAGACAGGCTCCATATGTGCGATGGCAGCGTCCATTATTGGCACAGTTGCACTTCTTATTGCAGTGCTTTCCATAAAAACCTTTAGGACAGCCTGCAAGCACAGAACATGTTACACTACCTTCACATTAAGGAGACTTTACTTTTAATGAAATAAGGCAAAATACCTCAGAAGGTGTGTTAATACAAAACTGCCATTTACTAATTCTTTGGGGATACTTCGCAACACCTAGCTTCATGTTCATCACAGTGTCTATAATGTTTGACCAGTAAGAATACGCTTACGGTTATAAAACAGAGAAGAAGCTTTACTTATGGATTCAGGCAGATATATCATCATCAATACACAGGCATAGGTCAGTTCCAAAGTAAGCCACAAAACATAGAAGGCGATCATACCAAGAAGGGAAAAGAGTCCAAAACATATGGAAAATGTCAAAAACCAAAACATCCAAAAAACAAGGCAAAAGTACAAATGGGCAAATCCAAAAAATCAGCATAAACAAGGAACAGGAGAAAAATCACAAGGTCAGAAACACAGAACAAACCAGAAAACCCACTCAGTAGATTCACTAGGAATGCAATACCTCACAAAGTAACCGGTCTGAAGCCTGGGCTTATATACTAAACTACACTAAGCATATGGCACAAGCACACAGGTGAACATCATGAGTATTCAGGAGAACTTGAGCAATGATTGGCCGCTGATGATCTTCGCGGAGTGAGGTGATGAGGCGGAGGACTATGGGAAGTGTAGTTCCTAGGCTGACTGGCCGAATACATGACCTTGTCTTTCTTGGTAAGAAGAGCAAGCTTTGCCTAAATAATGACTTCATAGCTTTCAGTTTTCTTTTGCTAACTGTTGTTAAAAGCACGTTACAATTTTTTCTCAGAGTTGTTTTTAACAGCTGAAGGGTTTGAGTGCTGATGACTGTAGACATCACAACACGGTGAGAACATGTGTGGGTTATTCCCAAGCCAGTGCTTTTGTCAGTTGTTCCTTTTGTTGTGCAGTGTGGAAAGAATGGCATCTAAGTTTTATGTTTACATATTTAGGTTACTGACCTCCCAAACTATATTGCATAATAGAGTACGAGTTGCATTAAGACACACTCCAAACCACCATTCACTCACCGTCTTGGCACATGTCTCCACTGACCCCTGGTGGACAGCGGCAGATTCCACTCACTGGATCGCAGGTGGCCCCATTCCTACACTTACAGGTGAAGGAGCAGTTCTTGCCGAACATGCCCTCAGGACAGGCTGGTGGTCAAAAATGCAGACATGTCATGTACTGATAGTTTGTGGTTATGGCCATACTTTATATTTGTGGGCTGCAAATCACTACTTCCTGGACTCACTCTGGTTGCAGATGATGCCTGTCCAGCCATCAGGACAGTCGCATCCATTCCTCTCAATGTTACACACTCCACTGTTAGAGCAGTCATCACAAGACAGACTGCAGTCGTGGCCAAACGTCTCATTCAGACATACTGTGTAGTTTCAGAGTGAGATAAGCAGTGAACACTGATTACCTTTTATCGGGGGGTAAATCTTTTTTATGATTTGATTCATTAGCCATTCTTTAAGAAATGATTCAGTACATCATTAAATCTCAAATTACACCATGACTCGATTCAATTAAACAAGCTTATTTGACCTCAAAAAATACTATGAATACACAAATGTGACTAGAGGAACTTTTTACACAGCAGTGGAAGATAAACATTTCAAAAACCTGAGATTTTTTTGGAATTGCAGTTTGTTTAAATTAACAAGGAACATAAATTAGGGGAGAAATGCAGGTTCCAGTGTTACTCAGCAAAACAACTTTGGCTATACTGACCAAACTTCTGCATGACGGTGCTCTCTGCTCTTAGCTCTCCAAAGGTGTCCTCTTCATAATCGTCATATCGTTCCAGAGGCTGAGGGTAGTCCTGCAGCAGAGTCACCTGTGGAAACGGTCTTTCCACCACCACACGACTGGACAGGGCTTCAACTGCTCTCTCCAGAGCTGGACAAGGGGACAAACTCAAGTCATATTACATTTGGTATATGTTCTCAGCAATGTTTTCACCTTCTGATATGTAAATGACAGCAGAGCTTCATTAATTAGAGTGCCTTTAGGGCACTGAACTCACGGATACAGGAGTGCCTGTCCTCAGCCAGGCGGTGTCCTAGGTGGCAGAAACACTGGTAGGACCCGGCTGTGTTCTGGCATGTATGTTCACAGCCTCCATTATCAGACAGACACTCATCTACATCTGTCAAAATAGAGCAAATCACAAGGTGTTTTTAACCCTAGCCACAAGCATCTTTTAACCCTTAAAAGTTGAAGTTATTAACAGAAAGACATAATTTAATTTAATATGAATTATTTCTTATTATTCTTCTTACTGTAGGAGGTGTGGATTTGAAACTTCCAGTTCATATATTTATCACATTTAAACATACTCAAATATATCGTTTAAACATACTTGGGCATATAAAAATTTTTTTTTTTCCAGATTAAGAGTCATAATTCTAGGAAATGTAAATGTGTAATAGTATAAATATTGTATTTATATTTCTTTCAGTACCTGAGTAAAAAATAAATCTCCCAAATTGACACGCAAAGTAACTCAGTGCAATTAAGTATTTATACCCAATTATATTTGTGTTCATAAACAGAAAGAGATAATTTAATATAATTTGAATTTGATGGCACCCCCCTGCGACCCTGACGGAGAAGCGGTTTGGAAAACAGAGGGATGGATGGATGAATTTGATGGGAAAAAGTTTTTGCTATGTTTTATCATTTGATGAAATTGAAACAGCGAAAAACACTGCAATGAATGTAATTCATCATGTACGTAACTGCATAATGAGCTATGTTAATATATAATTTCATTTAAACAGTATAGCAACACAACAACAATAACTCAACAAAGTATGATTTATGTTCTCCCGACTGAAAAATCTGAAGTGAACGAGCAGTAATACCATCACAGCCACAGCCGTCTGAGTTGAGCCTGTATCCTGCCCTGCAGTAGCATTCATAACCTCCAGGGTAATTGGTGCAGTCCTGTTCACAGCATGAGCTCCCCTCCACACATTCATCCAAGTCTGGAACACACAACAGCACTGGTGAATCTCCTCAAACACAACACAAGAAGCAAGCCCACGAGCCACTATTGCATGTTAAAGCCCTGCAGGCTGGGTACGTTTACTAAGCGCATTTCCAGTGAGGGAGAAGGGAGCCATAACTCAAAGAATATCCCACAGGTCACCGGCAGAGAAAACCACTTATCCCCATGGAGTGCCACACTCCAACTGGTGGAGTATATCACATAAAACATGAGCTTGTTTTTTTATATATATATATATATATATATATATATATATATTGCTGCTCTCACAACTCAGCCTTATGACTGTGTTATTAATTGTTGATTTGAACTGAAAGCTTTCACTCCCCTTTATGTCCACTTGACATTTGAAAGTTATAACTTTGGAAAAAAGAGCAAAACTCTTTCACCTCTTGTGAAAACTCTTCTGAAAAGATGTTATTTTTAAGAGGCCTAAGTAACTAAGCCTGTTTTAACAGGCCTAAGTAACTGCACATTGAGTTCAAACACTGGGCAGCAAAGTTTCGGCTTTAAGTATTACTGTTGCATCTGACCTGGGTTTACTGCATGGTTCCCAATCCTGACCCTGTAGTGACTGCATATTTTACTGTTCTGGCACACCTAATCCAATCAAAATCTAGTTCAAATAACATGCACCCTAAGAGCTGAAGTGGCATGTTTGATCAGGGAAACTTGTCAGGAAAAATGTCCTGGGCAAAGTTACTGCAGGAGCAAGTCTGGGAACCACTGGCATAACATACAGTCATATGCAAAGGTTTTGCGACCCTGGTCAAATGATATGTTTTATGATTTTTAAATGAAAATAAGTGCACATCTGTTACAGTCAAAACACACGTGCACATCTTAATGTACAGTTACTGTATATGAGTTGAATTTAACATATTCGAAATATAAAAAGTGGTGAGTTCAAAGGTTTTTTGCACGTTTTATGAAACATTTTCAATTTTGTTTTATTTTTGCAATAAATTCAGCAAATTAATAGAAATTGCAATGAAATTTGCAGACAAAGAGCCATATTTATGTTTGTTGAGGATGTGTTTAGCTTGTTTTCACAAAACCTTTGACCCGGGGTGACTGACATTTTGTGTATGAACATAGACAAAATGTTCTCGATCAAAACATCAGCTCACCCAAACATGTCTTGAGGTCCTCATCGAGTTGGTAACCCTGGTTACAGCTACAGACAGGTCCCAGTGTGCCATGCTGACAGTGGTGTGAGCAGCCTCCGTTTCCAGACTCACAACTGTTCACTATCTCCATTTCAATGCCTGTTAAAGAGTTCAATATAGGCACAATTGCATCATGACTGCATACAGGCCCCAGTTAGCAGATATGGCAGACAACAGTTTACTAGGTGAAAGGTGACTCACGGTAGCACTTCCTGCCCTCAGAACCCAGCTCATATCCAGGGTTGCAGATGCAGGAGAAGGAACCGGGACTGTTTCGGCAATCATGAGCACAACTAGCCTGTCCAGTCTCGCATTCGTCAACGTCTGAAATGCACAGAGAACCTAGGTCAATTTTCTCAAGAGTCAGTATTCCTGTGTGTCTTTAACGCTCATTCTAGATAATAAAGTCTTTCCTTTCTGTTCCATATCATTAGCCTGGGTCTCAGAGTGCAGCCCTTAAACACCAGATTGATGGGCTCATCACAAACTCAGGCCAGAAGTGATTATGACACTGACGCCATGAGGGAAGGCCCTACTGGCTGGCTATCTCTGCAAGTCTGGCCAGTTTAAGAAGATGAACCCAATTCCACAGCATGGAGTCTTCTCCTCCTCCTCTAAAAGAAAAGCAGTATTTCCATCCTTCCCCAATTTCCAAAGCCATGGGAAAGAAATCTTCCCAAAAAAAATTCATTACTGAGAGGACGTGCCATATGAAAGGGCTTTCCACAGCACTGCAACTGAAATGAGCTACAGGGTGGAAAGAGCCTCCAGTTTGTTCTGTCAGAGGCATTTACCTTCACAGCTCTTCTGATCCTGAGCCAGCATGTAGCCTCTGTGGCAGTCGCACAGGGCATGGCCGCCCACACTACGGCATGTGTGCATACACCCTCCATTCCTCTCCGCGCAGGGGTTTCTCACTGCAAAAGAAACCGATCACAGTTAGAGCTAACAACTCACGTCTTCACCCTCAATCAGACATACGTAAATCCACTGGAGGCTTCCATTAAAAAGTCTTTGCTTACAGTTTACACACTTCTACAGTATTGTATTTATGCAAGGAAACTTTCTCTCTGTATCTCAATTACACATGCTCCTCACTCACTCCCAACACCCGTGCCAACCCGCTCCTGGTGGCTTAGTGGTTAAAATGATAATTGTGGCTAAATGAGAGAGTGGTTGTGTTTCTCTGGGCATAAATAACATAATCACTTCCAGTACTTCACCCCTGAGAGGTGGACTGAGACAAGGCTGAGTTTGCTGCACTCCAGGGCTTTCAAGATTGCTGTTGCCTGGAAGTGAAACCATGTTGCTTAGGAAGAGGTCTGTTATTAAACACATGACACATGCAGAGACATCCTGAAATTTGAGGCCCGACAGAAGACTCTTTAATTCTTTGGTACGACTCATGCATTGTTGAGATACTGCAGATGATAAAGGATATTTGGAATCAAAATTCTTTTAAAGTGAAGAGAAAGGCCCAATAATAGACCAAATAATGCCGAATAAAATTTTGCTGGTCATTGGTTGGTTTTGAACTCAAAACTTGAAGATGTCATTTGGGTTAAGTTGAACACAAAGATTTCAGGCTGTATTCAGGTTAGATTCGTCAGGCCCATTTAAAGCTGTAATATAGTGTAAGATGAAAGAATGTTTGGTAAAGCCACAGCAGTGACAAGTTTCCACTCTGAACCTGGCACTGTAAATCTCTATTAGAAGACAAAAACAGTGCCAATGACAAATTTTTCATTGCTACCCTTCTGCTTCTATTGTCAAATATCCATCAGATACAGTACATTTAATTTAACAGCTCTTCAATATTATTTATTGACACTTTCACATTATTTATTGTAGATCCATAAAGACTGCCACCCCTTTGATGGATACTCTCCACTCTCATTTGTCTGTCTTCACCTAATTTTGAATAGCAGTGTTTCACTAGAGAACAATGGGTTTTGCTGAGTCTCCAGATACTGAATAGGCCAAAGTGAAAGTGGGCTTTGGCAGGCATGCAAAGGTTGACACTGGGTTTGGAAGAAGATGATGCTCCAGTCTGAGTAATGTAAGAGCTTCTTGGTGGAAACTGCAGTCAGGCAATTTCAAAGCAGGCCAAAAAGCACTGCAATGTAACGTATTAGTTTTTGTGCACTTCACACTCCACCGGCTGAGCTCTGTCTTCCATCTCAATGCAAGGCTTCAATCGGAGTCTTTGTTTTTTTAACACTGTATAATTGTCAGCGCTAAATGTGATGCCACTAACCATTAAGAACAAAGCATTAAACTCCACACTCCCTTCATTAAGACATTTTATCAGTCTCTGACGGCTTGGAAGATTTAAAGCTGTAATACACACCAGTCTGGCACTTGTTCAAGAAGGAGTGTGAATCAGCGCTATTGATGGTGTGGTAGAAGCCTATAGACTGCCAGGAGTGTAGAGAACGTTTCACATCTGGGAGCTTTAGCAGATACTCTCCTTCCCACTGCAAGCCATAAACTCTTCCATACATACTGTACATCCAAGAACCACATATCCATTAATGATTCAGGATTTATGACTGTGGTTTTGGCACAAAGCTTTTTTTAATTCTTATCCTCGTCTGGCTTTCACGCACAGTGACTTAGGGTATGTAAATTGGGCCTGTTTATAGACCGCGCTATAAATATCACAGAAGAAGCTAGATAAACAGAGAAATCAGTGGCCATGGGCTACAGCGCTAACTGGGGTCCAATTATCATGTAACGCAGAGGCCTGCTCCTAACTATGTCCATTACATGCTTATCTCTGGTTCCACCTCTAGATAACCCAGTCCGGATTTTAGGACCATCCTATAACATTCAACTTCTTATAAAAGGCATTGTCTAACTCTTTCCTACTACATCCCTATTACAACTAATGGGACATTAGTAAAAAATTTGGAGATATTGACTACCACTGTAGTTGAGATACATGCATGTCCACACTGGACATAGTAAAACATTTCAACACGTGGAACTGGTGCTTTTTGTGTGCTACTGTGTTTTCTAAGAAATTCATAAAAGCACCTGTTTTTATTGTTCTATTGTTTTTATTGCTCAATGCACCACAAGTTTCTGAAAGCGCTTATGTGAATTATTCCATGAAAAGAATGCCTTTTTTATAATAATAATAATAATTATTGTTATTATTGGTTGCATTCATTAAACCTTTGTCATGCTCAAATGAACAACTGTTTAGTGACCTGATGATGAAAAAGTTCTATCATTCAAGCCTTTAGGGCAGGTAGATTAAAAAACAGGATGTTTTGCATTTATTCAGCACAGAGAGGGGGTGACAACATCGATCGCCACGAAAGGCAAGAAGGTAGGATGCGAGTGCTGCTGCGAGGAGTGCGATTGCTGCTGCGACCGTGACCCCTGCCTCCAGTGTCCTTCCTGAGCCTGGGGTGGCAAAGTGCTGCAGCTATGTAATGTAAAATTTCATATAATGTAAAGTTGAGGACAGGGAATGTGGTAGCCAGTTTTGACATATTCTACCCTGTCACATTGCCTCCATCACAACGCAAGTACAACTAAGTAGCACTTTTTAGAAAAAAGGTGGTCACACCAGCTCCTCTTACCATACAGGTGACCTTCTCTTTCTATATTAGTACACTTTGTAGTTCTACAATTACAGACTGAAGTCCATCTGTTTCTCTGATACTTTGTTAGCCCCCTTTTACTCCATTAACCAATGATCAAGACAGGACCAACTCAGAGCAGGTATTATTTAGGTGCTGAGAACCGAAATTATACAGTCAACAGAGTCTTTTGGGAAGCATAATGTGACCACTGATGTAGGACTAAAGGACGGCCAACACAAAGCGTGCTGCCACAGGCTTCTTTCTCTGACCTAAGATCTACAAGGTTGACCAGCAAGGTGGGAGTGTTCAAGACAGTGGACAGTGAGTGGACACTATGTCTAACAGTAATTGGGGGCTAAGAAAGTATGCAGAGAAACAGATGGACTACAGTCTGTAACTGTACTACTGTAATTACAAAGTGCACCTATATGGTAAGTGGACCTGATTAACTGGACACTGAGTGTAGATAAATCTAGGTTTACTTATTCAGTGGCTGGTCGGTTTGTATTCCTATTCATATGTTTGCATGCTTACAATGATAGTTTGTAACACAAACAAAATAAAAATGTCAGATTTTTTTTTTTACTTTATTAGAATATGCTTCTTACATGTCCAAATAGGGTGGAGAAATCATATTACTAAATAGAGCATATTCAACAGTAGAAATATCCAAAGTTTTGGAGGGTTAAACGTGGTTCAGATAAACAATTTGAATTTCTGGATTTTTTCTGGAATTGCAGAGAGGAAAACTTTGACTGTTGTCTGTGCGTATGCACCAAACAACAGGTCAGAGTATTCAGCCTTCCTGGAGCGAGTGGGCGGGGTTCTGGAAAGGGTCCCGCCTACAGACTCCATAGTCCTACTGGGAGACTTCAATGCTCACGTTGGCAATGACTGGGAGACCTGGAGAGGCGTGATTGGGAAGAACGGCCTGCCCGATCTAAACCCGAATGGTGAGTTGTTATTGGACTTCTGTGCCGGGCATGGATTGTCCATAACGAACACCAAGTTCGAACACAAGGATGTTCATAAGTGTACATGGTACCAGAGCTCCTTGGGTCAAAGGTCAATGATCGACTTTGTTGTCGTTTCATCTGACTTGGGACCATATGTTCTGGACACTAGGGTGAAGAGAGGTGCTGAGCTGTCAACTGATCACCATCTGGTGGTGAGTTGGATCAGATGGCAGGGAAGACTGATGGTCAGACCCGGTAGGCCCAAGCGAATAGTGAGGGTGTGCTGGGAACGACTTTCAGAGGCCCCAGTTCGGAATGATTTCAACTCCCACCTCCGGGAGAGCTTTTCTCACGTCCCGGAGGAGGTAGGGGACATGGAGTCTGAATGGACCCTGTTCAAAACCTCCATTGTGGAAGCTGCCAGGCGTAGCTGTGGCCAAAAGCTTGTGGGTGCCTGTCGGGGCGGTAACCCAAGAACCTCCTGGTGGACACCGGTGGTGAGGGAGGCCGTCAAGCTGAAGAAAGAGGCCTTTAGGGACTGGTTGGCCTGAAGGACTCCCGATTCAGCAGATAGGTACCGACAGGCAAAAAAGGTGGCAGCTACAACTGTGGCAGAAGCAAAATCCAGGGCATGGGAGGAGTTTGGTGAGGCCTTGGAAAAAGACTTTCGTTCGGCCTCAAAGAGGTTCTGGACAACTGTGGAGGGGTCGGGGTGGCTGCGCCTAAGCTGTATTCGGCAAGGGTGGAGAAACTCTGACTTCAAATGAGGATATTGTCGGTCGGTGGAAGGAGCACTTTGAGGAACTTCTTAATCCGGGAGACGTGCCTCCCTCACGGGAGTCAGGGCCAGAGGCTTCTGGGGTGTCAAGTTGCATTTCCCTGGTGGAGATCACTGAGGTAGTTGGTAAGCTCCTCAGTGGTAAGGCACCGGGGGTGGATGAGATTCGTCCAGAAATGCTTAAGGCTCTGGATATTGTGGGGCTGTCATGGCTAACACGCCTTTGCAATATTGCATGGACCTCGGGAACAGTACCCTTGGACTGGCAGACTGGGGTGGTGGTCCCTATTTTTAAAAAGGGGGACCAGAGGGTGTGTGCCAATTATCGGGGTATCACACTGCTCAGCCTCCCTGGGAAAGTCTATGCAAAGGTGCTGGAAAGGAGACTCCGACCGATAGTTGAACCTCAGATTGAGGAGGAACAATGTGGATTCCGTCCCGGCCGTGGAACAATGGATCAGCTTTTCACCCTCTCACAGATTGTTGTGGGGGCATGGGAGTTTGCCAACCCAGTCTACATGTGTTTTGTGGACTTGGAGAAGGCTTATAACCATGTTCCTCGAGATATCTTGTGGGAGGTCCTCTGGGAGTATGGGGTGCCGGGGCTACTACTCCGGGCTATCCAATCTCTGTACTCCCGGAGTGAGAGCTGTGTCCGTATACTCGGCATTAAGTCAGACTCTTTCAGGGTTAGCGTTGGACTTCGCCAGGCTTGTGCTCTGTCTCCACTCTTGTTCGTGATATTCATGGACAGAGTGTCCGGGCGTAGCCGGGGTCAGGAGGGCATTATGTGTGGAGGCCGGAGGGTGGCGTCTCTGCTATTTGCAGATGATGTTGTTCTTTTGGCGGAATCACATGGATGCCTCCAACGCTCGCTGGAGCGGTTTGCAGCTGAGTGTGAAGCGGTTGGTATGCGGATCAGCACCTCCAAGTCTGAGTCCATGGTCTTGGCCCGGAAAAGGATGGCATGCCCACTCCAGGTAAGGGGAAAGGACCTGCCCCAGGTGGAGGAGTTTAAGTATCTTGGGGTCTTGTTCACGAGTGACGGGAAGAGGGATCGTGAGATCGGCCGCAGGCTGGGACAGGCGGCAGCAGTAATGCGGTCACTGTACCAGACTATATTGGTGAAGAGGGAGTTGAGCCAAAAGGCGAAGCTCTCTGTTTACCGGTCGATCTACATCCCAACCCTCACCTATGGTCATGAGCTGTGGGTAACTACCGAAAGAACGAGATCGCGAGTACAAGCGGCGGAAATGAGCTTTCTTCGTCGGGTGGCGGGCTACACGCGCTGCGATAGAGTGAGAAGCTCGGTCATCCTGAAGGAGCTCAGAGTAGAGCCGCTACTCCTCTGCATTGAGAGGAGCCAGTTGAGGTGGTTCGGGCATCTGATCCGGATGCCCCCTGGACGCCTCCCGGTGGGGGTGTTCCAGGCACGGCCTACCGGGACAAGACCCCGGGGCCGCCCTAGGACCCGCTGGAGGGATTATGTCTCCAAGTTGGCCTGGGAGCGGCTTGGGGTCCCCGGGAATGAGCTGGAGGAAGTTGCGGGGGACAGGGTCATCTGGGATTCTCTGCTCTCCCAACTGCTACTGCGACCCTGTTTGGACTAAGCGGGCAACGACGATGATGATGATGATGGATTTTTGATGTAGTTAAAATTGCTTCCCTAAGTCAACTAAGACAGACTAACTGTTACTATCCTTATTGGGAAAAGGAAAACAACTCATTGAACTTTTATAGTCAGTTCTGCTACAATCCTACAGCTGTTATTCTTCACCATTCCCACACTAGGGAGCAAAAAACGTGACTACATCAACATTTTAGCTCAGTCTTTGCACTTTAGAGTAATTGCCCTTTTATTATACTATCAGATGATCCGGTCTAAATCTGGGAAGGAAGAACATTCCACCAGTTTTCAGTCATCAGTTGAACGCCATGGCAATAAAGTGACTCCTAAAAAAAGTTGCATGAGAGAGTACTGAAGTACTTACATTTGCAGTGCTTGCCATCAGCAGCGAGCTGGTAGTTGTGTCTGCAGCGGCACTGGAAGCGGGCAGGAGAGAGCTGCGCACACTCCTGTTCACAGCCTCCATTACTGATAGCACAGGAGAGAACAGCTGAAGAACACAGAGATTAATGTGAGTAAGATGAGTCACGCAGTCAGAGATACTGCAGAAATGCACAAGCGTTCAGATAACAGTGGCAGGAATCAACAAAGCAGGTACTGTACACTGCATATTCTTATGACACCGTGTTATGGGGTGTTAGAGCAGAGAAAAGACTCAAATCTGTAGTGCTGGAGTCTCCATAACCCACTCTGGGTCGTTTTTGGAGGTGCTAGCACCACACAAAATGAAGCAGAAGACAATGCAATTCTTTGATGTTTGTCAAAAAGTATAGGCTGCAAGGACACAACCAACCAATCCGTCAAACTGGCTGTCACCATGGAAACACCAAAGACAACAGAGTTCATGACCTGCAAAAGTTTGAAACGAAAAAGTTTTTTGCCTTTCGAAAAATCACATTTATTGTGGAAGATATAATAAGTTATATATGTGTTCAAATTAATTAATTAATCAGAATACATCATGCAAAAAATGAGTAACGGCCTATAGCTAATAATAAAACAATTATGAAAACACCTCTTTGAGTAAAATTATACATTTGAAAGACATTCGTTTTTTTCAACATATATGTTAATTATGTCCTTTGTTAATTATGTCTGTGTGCTATCCTGCTTTTAACTTGTACGTTTTTCTGAATTACTAAAAAGTGCTAAACTAGAATAAAAATCCCAAACTGTGGAACTGCACATAAGTTATTGCTAATGTATACTGTGTTCCTCGGAATTTCACTATGCCAGCTGATGTATAGCCAGAACTATCTCTGTATGGTTCTCTGTGGGACTATTCAAATGCCATTCTTAGGAAATTTCAGGAGATAGCTTTCAGTATCTTCCGTTATTTAAAGCCTATTAAAAACACTCAGATTGCACCATCTCTTCCTTAGGAGAACACTGGAAAGCCAAACATGCTTCTCATCGCCACTGAGCTCTAGGAATGTGATACTCGATGGTCCTGCCATTCAACTGTTTTCACAGCGATCACCATCGCAGAAGAGAAACCAATAATAACACTGAGCAAAACAGCCACAGCCAATTAGTTCTACACCATTTAAAAAGCCAACAAACAGAAGTCGATAAGGGCAGAATCAAGGGGCGTGATCATGGTGGACCTTGCCAGCGTGCCTCTCCCTCCCTGGCATACCACTGGTACTCATCCATGTGATTTCCACACAGTGATGGTCACATAAAAGGTTTTGATGTTATCCTGGATTTAATATTTTCAATTAGGAAACATGCATACAAATGTTTCATTAAGCTGAGATGCCTATGTAGTAATACTTTGCTATATAGCTTTGTTAAAATGTCTTCCTTTGTATGCAGAGCAGTTTAGCCCAAACAATCTGACGGTCTTCTTTTCTGAGCTCCAAAGGTGGTTTATACACCTTCAAGGTTTGAGTGCAGACAAAGCAAGAGGATAAAATGTCTGGAGTATGGCGTTGTTCTCAAAAAACGTATTAATAAAAGTCTTAAATATTTACATATGTCCTGTTTTCCTCAAATTATACATGGTTAGTCTTTAATAGATCAAGTTTGCCTAAAACATACTTCTTCATTAAATCATTTTAAAAAGCTTTGGGAAAACTGAAAATTACAGGCAATTTTTTCCACCCTGTCATTGGCTCTGTCCTAATGATGATGTTGTTTTAGAGCCGTAAACTGTCCTAACTGTTGGTGACTTCCCAGTCTGTCTCCCTCCTCTGTTCAGAGAAATGCAGTTGTGGAACCTCCCGACCACCCCTGTCATTATGCAGGGTCAAATAAAGGTTACAGTCAAACTGCAGGTAAACACACAACACATTCAATGTGTCTTTGAAGAAGTGCCAGTGTTTACTGTACAAGATTACTGCAGAGTTGTTTCTCAGACACAAAGAACAGTCTAATCCAAGTTTAATATCAGCACTACACAGTAACACGTGTTGTTATTGCAAACGCCATCCAACACTGATTATATGTAAAATATTTGCAAGCTTTGTCCTCAGAAAGCCCAGCTTTCTGTACATGCTTCACCTAAAACCACTTTAAAATGCCACTATTTATAAAAAAACATCTGTCATTAAACACTCAATGTCTTTCCAAGTAATGATGGCAGTGTTTTAAGGATGGCTGGAGTTTTGGCTTGCGAGTTTTCCATAAAGTGGTACAGTTTAGAAGCAAAGGCCTGGGGAAAAGAATGTTTCCGAGAGTAAAAGAGTGATACTGTAATGTGAAAATACGTTCGCAGCAGAGCTCTGTTCTAAATTAGGAATAATAAACGGGCATACCTGCTGGCTTTAAACCACACTTTATGGTTATCTAAAACAGGGCAGAAGTACGATTAACAACTTTTTTGAATGAACATGCAGCAAAGAAAAAAAAAGATTCTGTCTGGATGAAAACCTTTATGATTAATTATCAAATCTGTCTCTGATTTAACTGCACTCGGCTGGTTCTCCTTTTCGCTGGGCTCCAGGGGCGCTTGTGGATTATATCTGGGCCTACGGCCCTGGACTGCTCAAGCCTGGTGGGACAAGCTGAAGACTAGGTCCCAGCAGAGAAGGCTGCAGAACTGTGGGACTCGTAGGAGCACGATGTAGCTACTGCTTCATACCCACAGTGCAGCAGCAGATGGATTAATGACTTCTGTTTGAAAGTGCTCTAAAGCACAGGCCTGCGTCCAGAGCGCAGATTTCATTAATGGCAAAGCAAGGGTAGGTCTGTGGTGGACTTATAAATGGAAAACAGTGGAAATTATATATCAAAGCTGTCTCTCAACTGGATGTCATATTGTCTACATAAATATTCTTTCATTTCATTTAAACAAATTACAGTTACTGTACAGTAATAACAAACACCTTTCCAGTAAGAAGAAGGATTTCTTAGAGACACTTGGCAAGTCTTGGTACAGGATATCTAGACTAAAGCCGTGAAACACATCTTCATCATTAAGAATGACCCTCGGAAAGTCACAAAGAATCCTCCATAAGTAAATGTGTCAAAGAACAGAGGAGGCTGAGGCTTTTCTGGATAATTAAATGCACCTGGATGATAATTCCGCTTAAGCATAAGGACTGAACTTCAAACGACATAGAGGAATTTTCTAAGCTAGCATTAGCACTCTTTGTGTGGCACTCACACCAAAATCCATCCAAAACTTTGGCAGATTAAATCGTGATGGATTTTAGTCATACGTCTGGTTAATCAAAAGTTGTTATTCAGGAAATCCTGTAGGGCACTACTGCAGTGTAATGTGGAAAGTTAGAACCTGCTTTTTGTCTGACACCTTCCACACCAGAGTATTCTCAGTGAATGACTGGGACACTTTGCAGTGTCCTGGCAGTGGGTCAAGGGAAATCTTTGGAGGGATGCACTGTTCTACTTCAAATCTGACCACAAACCCACCATGACAAGGCCTATACAGTACAGAACAGTAGGAAACATCTAACTATTATGAAAACAAAAGCTTCTTTGATTTCCTCTCATGCGCAAAGCTGAAGGTAGAGTCCTCTGTTGGCTTTGAAGGAATTCCCAGCTGCTGAAAAGCAAGCTGCCTTTAGATTGCGCTGATAGAAGCCTCCAGAAGTTCGAGCCAAGGCCAGTGTGTTAGCTTTCGTGAAACCCCAGCGTGACTCACCTATACAGGTGCGGCCATCAGTATGTAGACGAAAGCCTGGGTTACACTCGCAGTAGTAGGAGCCTCTGGTGTTCACACATCTGTGCTGGCAGCCTCCGTTGTGGACCTGGCACTCATCGATATCTGTAGACAAACAGAAACGACACACAAAAGCACTCAGTGACTTGATTTCATCTCGAAATGTGTTTCATGGTTTGTTCACTCCAAGGTTCTTAACCCTGTTATTCAGTGAAGGATATCATCTGTGTCTAGTACTATGAAAACAATATAATGAATCACTGAGCTCTGACAGGCCATTTGTACGGCTCAAATTAATGAGTTGTTTCCAGGGCTGGGACACATCAATTTAGCCATCTGATCACATAACAGCCTCTTAGTAACTGAAGTCGTCTAACGCCCTCCAAAACCAACAATCAACACTGCTCTAAGCCACTGCTGAAATACTGAAATCAAAGCAAACCGCCTCTGAGCATTTTTTAATGTGCTTTTGGACGAGGCTCTAAAAACACACTTACCGAGCAGCATATTTGAGGCTGCTTGTATGAAGAGCATCACTACAGTGAAAATCTAAAATCAGCTCATGCTGTAATTCCCCCCATCTCAATACGCTCTTTGTGTTGTGTCCACTACAGTCTGGCTTGGCTCCTCTTGTGGCCAAAAGCCAAAACCAAACCTGAGTCCTGCAATCAGAACCACCATCAGAGTAGTGTTTTCTGTGCCCAGGGCTTTTAGCAGCTCTAAGATCAATGTTTTTACACAAGTGCACAATTAAAATTTATAAACACTAAAATAAAGGTGCCAAAAAGGGATCTTCGGAGCGATGCCGCAGACGAATCAATTTTGGTTCCCTGAATAACCTTTTAATGGTCTGTTCCTTGTGGAGGTTAACTGATACTAAGCTGAAAGGTTCTTTGGGGAACTAAAAGTGTTTCTTCTGTTTAAGACTTTTTGGCACCAAGCAAAACGTGACAGATGAGTGTAGACTTCGCTACCACATTAATGCAAAGACTTTCACTTTCAAAACGAATTCACATCTCTTTCTCTTTCAGTGACCTGAAGCAAAATTAGATTGCACATCGCTGCTTCCAGGTAAAAGAACAAGCATTTGGAAATCACCTACAAAATGCTTCAATGTCTTGAAGTAATGCCTTTGTGCTTGTCATAAATATCCTCTTCCCCCTGCCGATACCACTGCAGCTATAACAAAGATAGTGACAGGAACACAGAGGCTGTGGAGGCCATTCAGAGGGGAGAGTCAAAATGCTTTGGTGGTCTCACACAGCTAGAAGATGAAGCATCGCTGAATGAGTGGCAGGTTTGGCTGTTAGTAACCATCTGGGGGCTAACTGTGTCAGGCTGAGAGTTATGTGCACTGCACAGTAGAGGTTAACATGCCTACCAGGAGAGGTTCAGAGAGTTATAGCACTGCTTAGCCTGTTTTTAAGAGGTGACTGTGCCCAAATCACTGAGCTCCCTGGGAGTTTACATGGAACATATTCTGAGATGATTAACTGTGGTCATTAGACCTGTCTGTCAAATAACTGTTTTAATCAGTCATATTTTATACACTTTTGTCAGACTTGGCATAGAAATTTAACTATGGAAGCTGTAAAAAGACGTATGTACTGGAACATCTGTTCCACAATCCATTCCATGTTGATCTTCTGCAGTTGAACAAAATAAGATGATTTACATTAGCCCTCCCAGGCAGGTAAAGCTCAATTTGCTACCTTTGAGATCGAAATGTTTTCCAGAGAAGGATGTTAGTACATCGACAGACTTACGCTTGACTGTCGGAATCTTTTCCCCAAAGCCTAATAAACAAAACTTTGTAGTGATATACATACTAATCACTTACACTTATGATAGTTAAAGCCCAGTCAAGGATCATTTTTGGATGATTTTTTTAATATGGCAACAACAAATGCAGCCACCAAAACCCTCCTTGTATATCTACGGTGTCTTGCAACAGCAAACTCCTAAAAAAGGCACAGTTTCAGCATTTTCTGAACATCCGCTTAGCAATTTCCTCTTGGTGGGGGTCTGGCAGGAACTGAGATGGAGCAGAGCCTCCGATGTGTGATAATTAGAGGTGAGAGGCTGTGAACGAGGGGGCAAAACATGACAAGTTGTGTTTGCAATCAGCACTTAAAACTTCACATAATTCATTAGAACATTCAGACCTGCCCTGCAGCTTTGGAAGGATTACAGTACCACAATTCCACTGCGTCCCAAAGGAAGCTAATTTGGAAATAATGTTGGACAACTGTGTGTAGTTTATGGAATCTGTTCATCAACCAGAATATGTTTATATGTTCACCTTGTGGAACATTATCTTGGAAGTTTTCACCCGGCTCACCTAACATTCAGCATCCAGCCATTACAGATTATGTTTGGAGTCAGCAGGCAGAACCTTCTGAGAACATCCTGAAATCAACTGCAGAAAAGATTGGAGCAGTTACGCGATTACATGCACTAAACTTCACTATGTCTCCTGATTCTGAACTGTATCTTGAAATAGATGCAGTCACTAGCCAAGTCATTAGACAGTCTGGCTAGCCCTCAGAAGCAGAGAGAGACTGATAGAGAGCTTTGATTACCTGTAGTAATAGGCGAATTAAAAGGCCCCATTTACAGCACATTTCCTAAAGAGAGGATTAGAATACTGTTTAAGCAGGCCCCATGATGTCCTGCATCTCCATACTGAGAGGGGTTTACTTATCTCGCCACTGTGTGGCAGACTGATAATATTCTAACTGCTATTGGCATCTCCTGAAAGAGCGCACCTATCTAGCTGTTCTTTGTCATGTTTAATCATCTAGCATACTTCTATGATGGGCCAAACATCTGGCTATACTATGACGCGCTTATTAAAACCTCTCAATAGTGTACAACAGCAGATCTGGTTCAGATTAGAAAGCAGCCAGAGAAGCTGAAGCAGCTATAATAACGCAAGGTAATGGTGAAACAGTGGTGAATTTGCATGTAGAATCAAAGGATTGCAGCTAATTCCACAACCCATCAATCATCCTGGTGTTGCTCCCATGCCACAGAGCTCCGCCAGACTGCTAACAGAATTTCTCCTCATGCAGCCAAGAACCACATCCATCCCATACTCACATCAGCACAGCGAGAAAACAAAGCTCTTCTGTTAAAATGACTTTCAGTGACTTTAAAAACAATTCATGGAAAATCAACCAATGCTACAAAGTGCACATAATCCATTTTTCTTGTCTATCTGAACACAGAATAGCAGGGCTGCTCGTCAGATCATGCCACAGCATTTGCCAGGTATTATTCGTGCAATGTTATAGCTCAGCACAACAGATGACAAATTAAGAGCCAACCTTGCTGTCTAAACCACTGATATACGGAATGCAGCGTGCATATGTGTTGAAAGATGTGGAGTATCCACAGCACACCGTGAGTCTCAAAACAAGCCCTGAGAAGATCACGGACACTACAAGAGTAATAGAGACCACCTGTCCAGGAGAACTGGGAGGAATCTTAATTACAATGGCCCAGAGCCAGGAGCCGATCAGAGGCTATGTGCAGAATGGGGCCTACAGAGAGAGGAAAGGCCCTGGCCCATTCACAATACCTGGAGTAAATAAACACTATAGTTATTTCTCATGAGGCCAGACAGAGATGAATTCACTGGGGGACATAGCCCTAGCCCTATTGAATTAGTTAGTAGAACCAACTACATGTGTGACCTTAAGCATTAATTTGGTCTTGAGGACTAAGGTGGCTCCTCAGGTTGATAAACAATGGCCCACTGCTGTAATTTGTTACACTCACCATAATTAAATCTAAAACTAGCCTCAAATTACTCACATTTACTATCACAGCTTAAAGGTCTAATTTGAGACCTTTTGAGTCTTGGAAAAAGGCATCTCCAATAATTTAATGGCTTCAGAGATTCCAATGGCTGAAATAGAAACGTCACATCAAACTGGGTTTCTATAAAGGAATAAGGATTGGAACAAAGGTGATACTAAAGAGTGCCAAAATCACAGTCTGTACACCACATTGTTGGAGAAAAGATAGGGCACATCATAAAGCAGAGAGGCCAAATGTAGCTCCAACTGCTGTAAATAAAGAGGATCAGAGACATTCTGATAGATGAAAAGGTAACAGACACTGCAATGAATGCAGAGTCATCATCATGCCAAGCAAGTCTTCCTTTAATCAAACACACATTTACTTTAGTTTCATTTTTCCATTCGGAGCCATTTAATCTAACCCTGCAACCCAAACATCTACTTAACGTTAAAGCCCAAGCGTTCATATTTAAGGCTAGCATTAGAGATGCCTTCTTCTAAACAACGCAGCTCTGAAGTACCCAGTGGCTTACACTGTATGTTCCACAGTAATCACGCAACAAATATTTAAACAAGCTTTATCATTTACAACCCCAATTCCAAGTTGGGACGTTGTGTAAAACATAAATAAAAACAGAATACAATGATTTGCAAATCCTTTTTAACCTATATTCAATTGAATACACTACAAAGACAAGATATTTAATGTTCGAATGGATAAACTTTGTTTCTTGCAAATATTCACTCATTTTGAATTTGATGCCTGCAACACGTTCCAAAGAAGTTGGGACAGGGGCGTGTTTACCACTGTGTTACATCACCTTTCCTTTTAACAACACTCAATAAGCGTTTGGGAACTGAGGCCACTAACTGTTGAAGCTTTGCAGGTGGAATTCTTTCCCATTCTTGCTTGATGTACAACTTCAGTTGCTCAACAGTTCGGGGTCTCCATTGTCGTATTTTGCGCCACACATTTTCAGTGGGAGACAGGTCTGGACTGCAGGCAGGCCAGTCTAATACCTGCACTCTTTTACTATGAAGCCACGCTGTTGTAACACGTGCAGAATGTGGCTTGGCATTGTCTTGCTGAAATAAGCAGGACGTCCCTGAAAAAGACGTTGCTTGGATGGCAGCAGATGTTGCTCCAAAACCTGTATGTACCTTTCAGCATTAATGGTTCCTTCACAGATGTGCAAGTTACCCATGCCATGGGCACTAACACACACCCATACCATCAGAGATGCTGGCTTTTGAACTTTGTGCTGTTAACAATCCAGATAGTCCTTTTCCTCTTTGGCCCGGAGGACACGACGTCCATGATTTCCAAAAACAGTTTGAAATGTGGACTCATCAGACCACAGGACACTTTTCCACTTTGCGTCAGTCCATTTCAGATGAGCTCGGGCCCAGAGAAGCCGGCGATGTTTCTGGGTGGTGTTGATATATGGCTTTCACTTTGCATGGCAGAGTTTTAACTTGCACTTGTAGATGGAGCGACAAACTGTGTTCACTGACAGTGGTTTTCTGAAGTGTTCCTGAGCCCATGTGATAATATCCGTTACAGAATGATGTTGGTTTTAATGCAGTGCCGCCTGAGGGATCGAAGGTCACAGGCAATCAATGATGGTTTTCTGCCTTGCCGCTTACTTGCAGAGATTTCTCCAGATTCTCTGAATCTTTTGATGATATTATGGACTGTAGCTGATGAAATGCACGTTGAGAAACGTTGTTCTTAAACTGTTGGACTATTTGCTCACGCAGTTGTTCACAAAGTGGTGAACCTCGCTCCATCCTTGCTTGTGAACGACTGAGCCTTTCAGGGATGCTCCCTTTATACTCAATCATGACACATACCTGTTTCCAATTAACCTGTTCACCTGTGGAATGTTCCAAACAGGTGTTTTTGAGCATTCCTCAACTTTCCCAGTCTTTTGTTGCCCGTGTCCCAACTTCTTTGGAACGTGTTGCAGGCATCAAATTCAAAATGAGTGAATATTTGCCAAAAACAATAAAGTTTATCCATTTGAACATTAAATACCTTGTCTTTGTAGTGTACTCAATTGAATATAGGTTGAAAAAGGATTTGCAAATCATCGTATTCTGTTTTTATTTATGTTTTACACAACGTCCCAACTTCATTGGAATTGGGTTTGTAAATAAACTGCATTTTTCCATGTGGAATTAAATGCTGAAGCACAGAATGAACTGGTTTCATCCAGTTAAAGTGGACACTCAGACTGGAAATAGTGGTTGGACCTGAGCATTAGTCCTTTCATCTTAAATAGAAACATTTTTGTCACAGTCTAATCAGAGGAAACTCTTACCATTCACCTCCACTTCATTCACCTCATATCTTGAAGTATTTTTAACTAGAAGAAACATGCACAAAACTAAACGTCTATAAAAATCTGCCCAAACTCATTAAATTAATGTAAAAATACTTCTAAATTAATTGAGATTTCAGCTAAACCATAGATGTACTGCAGACATATGCTATTGGCTTTATTGATGCACGGTTCCTGGATTTTGGCTAAGGACATCTAAGCATTCAGGGCGAACAATGCTACGTCTTTCTCCACACGCTGGGGTCCTTCCATTATTTCATGATTGCTTTTGCAACTTCAGACATCATTAGCAATTCTAATGCCATCTGTCACATTCTTTACCATTCTTTGATTTTAGTTAGGACTCTGATTCGAAACAGATTCAAAGCACATTACTTAACTGGTTTATAGGGCCTCCCTCTTTTACCGCCATCTCAGCTCAGAGTTATGCTGATAGTGATGATTATGCAGTATTTTTGTGTGGTTCTGAGCGAATTAGCCTTTTGTTGTTGTAAATGAACAATGGGCACCTAAACTAATGGATTTACCACTTCAAAGCATTCCAAACAAAACAGACAACTGTCCAACAGGCATCTGATATTCTGCCACTCGCTCCTCTCGTCTCACAGCAAACAGAATTCTTCTCATTGCTGTGGTAGAGCACACTGAGATATAGGGTTCAAAGTCAAAAAGAATGGACACCAGCCAGGTCATTTCTATGCCAGGAGATGGACTTTTAATTTTAAAGCAAAAGAACATAAAAGAGCATCACAATACTGGACTAAGCATGTGTGGATTTTGTTCAATTAAGAAGGACTAGTATAGCAACAAAAGCTAGAGTCATAAATTGTGCTTTGGCAAAACAAACTCAAAGAGCTTATATAGTTATAGTCTGGCAAACTGACTGTGAGCTAGAAATACAGCTTCCTACACAACTGCCCATGAACTCAACCACAGAAACCTTGTAACTTAACAAAAAGTACAGGAATTACTGCTACACAAAGCTGTTTAAATGTCATATCAAAGAGATGTGTAGATCTACCCAATGGCCAGATATACTGATGATGTTCAGTATATGGAGCCTAAATTAGATTCTGTGGTTTTAACTTGTGACTGCTTGTGTCTACTGATACTTTTCTGAGTGTTACACGTCTCTATAGACCTTCACATCTGTTAACACAACGACAGGCAATGAATGAGAAACATTTTATCTACAAGGACCAAAGACATTCCCAATTATACAGCAGGAGCTGGTTTTGCCTTACAGATTACCCAAACTCACAGTCACTAGAGTAAAGAGATCATACATTCCTACTGAGAGAAGCTGGTGACAGCATGGACCTGGCACGCATAGAACAGCAGTTTCAGCTGCTCATTTTCACCTCGAATGGCAACAGTTCAAAACCAGCGAGTAAAAAAAGACCCAGCAGGATTGCTGTGTATTACGTGTGTATTATATTACAGAGCACAGATAACACTCACCTGGCCCCACGTATCCTGTGTGGTATCCATGGTACCCGTTGAAGCAGGTGTAGCATCTCCGAAAGTAGCGGTAATGCGTGTTCCCAGCACCAAAACCTGGAGTTAACTGAGCCCACACAGTTACAAGCACTAAGCACCAATAAGGTGACATCATGACTGAAGCACTGAGACAGAACTCAGACAAAAACAAACGCAGGCAAGTGAGTTTAGGCAACCCTGGGCACAGTCAGGAGAGCATTACGCAATAGAGGAAGACAACACAACTGCTGCTGTGCGAGTTGCAAACTTAAATGAGCTGTTGTCTGGTTTCTATCAGTATCATGTAACACTTCTCTCCTCCTCTTTTACTCACACTCTCACTCCGACTCCCTCTCTCGCTGACTTTCTGTTTGTTCCCTCTGTCCTTGCCCCTCTCTCTCTCTCTCTCTCTCTCTCCCCCTCTCCCTCTCTTGGTCTCTCTCTCTCTCTCTCTCTTTCTCTGAGTTCAGACAGACAAGTATTGCTGCACTGTTGTGTCTCCCTGCCTCCTCCTTCACTGCTACGTCTACACAGCCAGCGTCCAGTGCAGAACACACCCTGCCTCCTCTGAGTCCCTCCTTCTGCCTCAGGTATTAGAGTAGGGATGGAACAGTAGAGGAAAAAAGCCATATCATGATAGCAGTGATCAAAATGATCACAGAACCATTTTGTAAATAAAGAGTGTAGAACCTTAAAGAACTTGTATATAATGTGAAAACTCCAAATCAATATATCGTAGAGGTATCCACAGATATTCAGCAAAAGATGTTTAGGCACTCGACAGATGTTTAGATTTGATCAACCTTTCAAAGTGGTATTTAATGATGAATTTATTGTTGCACTGGGCTACTGTGCTAGAATCTGTGCTGAAATCTGTGCTTCATTTTATTCATTTTACTGCTTTTGCAACTTCATGGAAAGAAATTTGACATTTTTCCACAATGCTAATCCAGGTGCATCTAATTTCTATGTTTTATAAATGTTCATCAGCGTCTGCAGTTATGTACATGAAAAATACCGTATATCGATGTCAGCCCACTGTTCCCACATCAGTGCTTTCCTAGATTTTTCCTAGAACAGTATGTCCACACCAAGAGCCATTTAGAAGCATTTCTTTTTAGTTGCAAACCTCTTCTTCTTTATAACTACAATTACAAAGATAAGCAACCATTTAATGCACTACTACTGTTTACTATATCATATCTAAAAGCTAAGTTCAGCATTAAAATCCATAACCCCTTAACAATCCAGGTTCATTTCATACAAAGTCTTATTATTCAGTAACTACAGGGACTTCAATGCAAACTAATGGAATTACTTTCAGGTTATAGAAGTGTGATATAAAACCTGACCTGGCTTGTTAAGGGGTTAAACCAAACAAAGCTGCTGGTCTGTGGATACTTTCCCGACACCCGATAGAATCTGACAAGGAAAACTGCTGCACACTATTAAAAGGGGAGAAAAGCCAAAGCCTTACATTCTCATGTAAACGTTCCTGTCACAAGGCTGGGGATTAACGAGTCCTGGGTTATTAATAACTTTTACATCAATTCGGCTCATTCTTAAAACATTTTGAAAAGTAGCAATGCAAACGTTCCACAAATAACAGGAAATTCTACAGGCGGTTGGCCTTGTGAACCAAAAAACAAACCATATAATACTTCATTTGAGAAGAGGCTGAGAAGGAGCACAGAGAAGAACAAGCAGGGGTCAAAAAGCATCTAACAAAACGTGTAATGCATAAACGTACAACGTCACCAGTGATGACACATTGTGAAGGACGAAGTGCTGGCTGCATTCCTTGTGGTCAACACAGCCAGCGTAATGTTATAAGACTGGGACGAGATCATACTAAAAGATCTTGACCAGCATGGGGGTATTCTGTGTGTCCAGTATTGACAAGAAAATGTCCAGCAACATGAGTACATAAACTCATATCCTGTATTATATGAAAGAGAAAAAAGTCCATAACTACTTCAGAGTGTATGGGTGTCGAAAGGGGTTTGAAAGATGGTGGCCGGTAGCCCAAACTGGAGGCTCTTCATGCCTCTCTGTTTGTGCAACTTTGGACGAAAGGAAGGTTGTTACACCTCTTATTCCCTGTGCAGATGGTTCTGAAAACAGAACCAGGTGTGGGTCACAACCTAAATATCAAAACATTTGTTTTGACTTACCATTATAAGCTCTGTGACACAACACTTACAGGCTCTGTACACTTTCACTGTGCAGAGCAATAGCTCGCTATTTTGAGCGTTGCAGTAGAGCAGTACATCACACTATGGCAGAAGTTGGCAATATCCGGCTCTGGCAAAAGCCCTGCTGTGGCTCTGCAGCAGAATTACATTAGTAATTAAGTAATTAAGTAGTCAGTAAGAATAAACTAATCCTCCTTTGCAGGAAAAACAAAGCTCTCCTGATTGTTCAGGTGTTTTTTGTTTTTTACAATAAATGCTTTTAAATGTTGGAGTTAATGTCTAACTGCTTATTCACCAACACTTAACCCTGAAGATCAGGGCGCAGACTGCTGGTCACATAGTTATGCAGATAACAATCTCACCTAGCTAGGCTAATGAAAAGGCAAAGAGGCAGATTAAAGATGGACATGGATTATTTGGGGACGAATGAACTTATTTGTCTTTATACTCACTCCAGCTGGTTTCCTGATATGTTTAAACTGCAACGATAAACTGTTGAACACTAATAAACTGAAGCTGAAGCCTCTTACCTCATTTGCCAGCACCATTTAAGGTGGAACAGGAAAATCTGAAGAAGAAGCTGGTGACTGAGAAGGTAACATCAGCCCTGTAAAAATCAAATTTTGAGAGACATTTTACAAGAATCTATTCTACTTTTGCAAAAGTTTCCTGCCAAAGATGTGAGAAAAGTGGATGTAGCTGAGTTAAATGTTAAAGCAGAGCAAAGTGAGTCTATGTTTTTGTTTATATTAAATTTGCTAGCCTACACCAGCACATTGGCATACACTGAGACATATTTACAGCTAAAATGGTAAAATGGGCATAAAATGTGGCTCCTAAGGTGGTTTGGTTTTTACTGAAAGGGCGAAATGGTCCTTCTTAACATGTGGATTGCTGACCCCCACACTTGGCAGTACAATCCAGAGATGCACGCAACGCAGAATTCAAAAGTCACATTACTCATCCAGAACAGTTGAGCACAGGGAAACAGATAATATGCCTGAAGTCAAACAAATGGAGAAACTATACCTCACTGGGCTTAGGCCAGTGGTTTAGGGAGTGTACCATCTCTAATCAGAACAGTGGCAATATCCACTGTCCAATAGGGCTTAAAGTTATTACTAGCCATAAAAAGTACAATCCAATGTGAAGAGCTGTAGATATGGCTTTCTAAAATTGACTTCACTCTTTCAAATAAACCAACCTGATAAAATTACACCGACCGTTTAATCAATGTCAGTTCTAGTCACTGCAGTCTTCACTTCACTGACGGTGAGAAAACATAACACTGGGAAATGGTAAATCTAATCAGATTGATAATCTAAAACAGTTTGCAACATTGATAGATGTGACTGAGCTCCTACATATGTGTTTCATTGAAATGAGTCTACCTCGATTTCTCCATAAACTCAAATTAGAGCAAAGTGACAGTAAACTACTCCAGACCTGCCGACGCAGACCGAAAGCAAAACTGGTGCATGAAAGAAAAAGGCTGGTGCATGAAAGCGAGGCCTGTGTCTCCACATGTCGACACCAAAGCTCTATAACTCCCTCAGGAAAAAGAACTCATCTGAAGGCCAGACAACACTACAGTTCAGACTTTACAAAAACTCCAGTTTAAAGCCAGCCTGAACAAGGTATAAAGCTCTTCAGCAAAGCTCTGAAGTTTCAGATGTGACCCTGAAATAAAGATCACATGCTGCAGAAAAAAAGCAACATTCATGTCATCTTTCCATTAACACTCAACACCTTGCACAAGAGCATGATGACTGAGTGCAGTGGAGGAGTGGAAGACCTGCTGGACAACCAAAACTGTCATCAGATACTCCGTACTTGAAGCTTTCATCTTTGAGAGTGATGGCTGTTTGGGTGGTCTCTTAGTTTTGCATAGTAATGTAGATTCAACGTTTATTACATAATATTACACAGTTGTGCAACGAAATAAACTTACATTTGATTTACATCTTTCTGTGAGGTAGCTTTAAGAAACGTTAAACTCTTTGTCTGACGTCTGGTTCCTATCACCTCCACGCTGAAAAATTCTGACTCTGGTAAGTGGAGAACAGAATGGAGCATTTCACACCAAACCACTCAAACACCTGACTGCCCAATCTGCCCAATATGTAAGAAATGAAATCCATTTACCTCCATATAAATTTAACACAACTTATTTTTCAGAGGTTTTTATCCACAGAATGAGAAGCTATTGTTCTATTTTCTGGTGCACAGAAATACTAAATTTGAGTTTGAGTCTCATCATGACTTGCGTCTATTTTTACGCATAGAATTTTATGTATTTAGTTTGATTTAAACAACATTTTACCGTAATAAACTAATTATGTTTGTGTCTTAAATGACTTTTGTGGTGAAGGGCTTAACAAGCCCCTCAATCTGTTACAACTGACCCCATCTACGTACCACTTGTAGTGACGCCACTTTCGACTGAATTGTTCACAAATGGTAGAAATAGTTTACATCTGTACTCGTAATGGAGATGGTGGTGTGTTTCTCACTCTCTCTCTCTCTCTCTCTCTCTCTCTCTCTCTCTCTCTCCCTCTCTGCAGTGATAGGATCCCAGAGTGACTGTTTTGTCTTTGTCTTGTATAAAAATGTTCAACATTGCTCAAATATGTTTTACAGATTAAACATGCTCTGAGACACGCCTTATGTTCCTCTTCAATCCACGACATGGCTAATCTAGAAAGCACTAACTCTGTACGTCATCACCTAAATTCAAATAATGTTCAGGTATTTTCAAAATATTATCATTGTCACATTTTATGCATGTTACTGTGATAGGCTGAATGACCATGGCCTAACATCTAACGATCACCTACACTAGCGCATCAACATATTCAAGATACTAAAGGTGTAGAAAGTAATCCAGCTGCTTATGTCAAAGAACTTTGTGGTTAAAATGAATGTTAAGCTCTTTCTTCATACTGTTTCAGTCTGTTGGTTGGCAAAGAAAGCAGACAAACACAGGTGCTGGCTGAAGGGGAAACTGGCATGAACACTGAACTTGGCTAAGTTTACCACGGACAATGCTCTAAATGATATTCAGTCAGCATGCCAAGACAAGACTTCCTGCAAGTTAAACACGGCACCAGCACTGATACCAAACATGCAAGAACTGTCCTGTTCAAGGAGGAAAGTCTAAAGTGCAATCAGACACAAAGCACATTTAAATTATTCTTCCAATATTCTATAATTAATCAAGTTAGACACCGCTAAGTCTAACTTGAGGGGGAAGGCTGAGAATTGGGATAACTGTTTTAATGTAATCAATCATAAGCAGCTTTGTTTGGACAGACCTTTCAAAGCACTGCAGAAGAGTATGAAAAATATTTAGCCTGGGGTTATTTTGCTATAACGATGTGTCAAGTGTGATCCAGAAACAAGACAGCCATACTCAACTGAATGAGTTCTGCTCCACCAGTATTGCCGTACTAACTTAAATGTTAAGAGGTAACATGGCAAGTATATCGCTGTTCTCAGATGAAAACCTTGTATCTCCAAAATGGGAACTTTAAAGGAGAAGGAAAAAACCTAGTTTACTTTTAATGTAAGTCAATGGAACCAGACTTTTTTCCAAGTCATTCCGGGTTATTTCTTTTGGTCCATTCTTCATGAAATTTACACACAATGTAAAGGGTGACAAGTATTTTCAAATTATGTCAAAAACTGAAAAACAACAAAAAAAAATGGAGATAAGAGGTTTTCTTCCAACAGTAGGAATATGTTAGCCATGAGGCAAATAAGTGGCAGTATGCCTCATTTTAGAGTTCTCAAAAGTGTTTTATTACTTGTGAACGCACAGCTGCCCTCACCACATATCCTACACACACTTTAAACCTCTAACCGCTGAAACATTCCTTATTAAACTACTTCGTGTTTTCTCTTAATCAAACATTTACCACGGCCAACAGAACTGAATTCTGCTCCTGCTCTGAAAAGCAAAGACAACATCTCAAGAGGAGTATTATCTTGCTGCCTCTGCTAAAGAAACACATACTTTCAGTTTTGCAGCAATCTACATCTTCGTATAAATGTCAATTTCGTGGAAAGAAAACTATGTTGACATCAAACTCTGCTTGCAAAAAGCAGCGAACATGAACGCAGCGAGTGTCCTGCCAGAGATCTCTCAGCCCGTAAGATACGGCTTAGTGATTTGCAGGTTCAGTGTGGATGGCTGGGGCTTTCTGGCCTGGGTAATGCCCCCGTAAAGAGATGGTACTTTCAGCAGGTCTATCTATTCTTATGCTTTTTTAGAAACCTCAGTGATCGGGTTAAATCCAGCTTTCAAGTTGCAGACCTTGCAGGCTTTTAGTGCTGGACAAAGCCCAGGACCCTTCTGTCTTTTCCATGAATGTGTCACCCTCGGGGCGATTACTGAGGAAGAAATGTTCCTCACGTTTATTAGCCTGTGCTCCAGCCAGGGACCAGATTCACGGTGAGCCTCAAATACACAATAAAAACCATCCCAGGCTGTGGGCTCTCCCAGCTCTTCTTTATGGGCTGCATTTATGAAGCGCTTCCAAAAGCAACTCTCCATACTATCAGGAGAAAAGATGCAGACACTGCATCTGCAGAGGATGAATGAGACGAATGGAAGTCATACATGTTCTGGATATCATCACTATCGTAACAAAGCCTCATATGATTAACTCCTTACAGTGCAGAGTTATTTTATTATTATTAGATTATTCATCTTAAGGATTATTAATTAAGATCTGCTATGAATTATTCAGTAACCTGTGTTGTTATGAGAGTGACCCAACGTGTCAACACACCAGCCCAGAGTGTTTAAGGGGTTAAACTGAATCAAAGCAGAGCAGTGTTGAAATAGATAGAATAAACCACAGGATGATGCTGTTCCACGTAAGCTGCTACACACTGCCAGCAGAGCTCATGAATGTTTCCTTTGATTAATGAGTTAAAGGAAACGGTGCATGTTTTTGGAGCCCTAAAGATGCCAATGCTTAACATACTCCATTCAGGATCAGCCTAATTTCTAATGCCGTACAGGTTTCCAAACTCCACTGTTTATGAGTACCTCACTGGTGTGGCATCTAATTTATATACTTTACGAGAGCAAAAGGTCTGTATCATCATCAGCTGTGGTTAATGGATGGTTCACGCTGATTTATGAGCAATGCAGATGTGAATGAACGTATGCTGTACTGCTGTGCACCACTCAATAGATCATGCAAGCACATGGAGGATAGACATGTAAGAATGTGCTCCGTGCTCTGTGGAATGCTTTTGTGAAAACTGTTTTTATCAGTTGCTCTTCATCACAGACCTGAGTGAATGAAGCAGTGTTTCGAGAAGACCCGTTCGGCATACTGTGGTCCACAATGCAACTTATTTCATTTACCTTCCATCAAACTAGATTCCAACATTTAAAGTGCAGCAATCATAAGTAACAACAGCATGTTTTATAAAACGGATCCGGTCCTAAAATCTGATTGGCTGAGCCGCATTGGAAGCAGTTGCAAAATCCACGATATATGCACACCTTTGACACACTTAACAACAACTGATCTGTGTATTACTGTGACACGGCACATAAAAACCCTTGTACTGTTAATGGGATCATTTCCACTCTCATGCTGCTCGCATGGACCACCGCATGGAGTACACTGATGAAGTAAGAACCCGTTTTTTGTTTAAACTGAGGGGCTGGAGACTTATAGTCTTAACTAGAACAGGCTAAAATATAGCAAACAGCCTAAACAACTCTATCAGTAAAATCACAGGCTTGAATTAAAGTACTTAGTGTATGATTAACTGTGAAACGGCAGTATAAAAGTCTTAAAAATGTCAATTGAATAGATTACAGCCTTCAAATGTTCATGTTTTGGTCAGTTGCACCGTCAAAATAGTGCATTATTTATCAAGTATGGATGTGGCTAAATGAGTCCCAAATGACTATTTGTTAGCTGTATTTTGCACTGTTGGGCTGCAGGATCCAGTCTTTAAATTCCTATGTTGTCCACTATGTAGGGAGCAGGGAGCCGAGATTCAGCCCCAGCCTGAGAAAAGGGGCACCGCTGGTGCTAAATAAGACACGTGGTTGTAATTTGGTGATCAAAAAGTACTTAAAAAGCAAAAGTTTTTGCATTAAACTGTGCTGTGTTATCATATGTTCATTGTTATATGACAAAAAGTAAAAAAATAATGAAATCACCGCAACATACAGAGATGGACAACGGAACATTCTCCTCATCAGTGGTCCATGGTTGCTTGGCAACGATACCATACTGTAAAGGAACTACATTTATTGGTGGAATACTTGTTTATATTGATTATTATTAATAATGACATCATTTTCTGAAAGGTTGTGCATTTTATCATATTTTATGTTACCCGCTGTTTTATAAAAGCAGTAAGCCACTTGAGGCTGTGCATTACAGCAATTGTATCATAGGAAGGGATAAGGGTGTTTAAGAACCCCCTTCCCACCGTGAAATTGCAGTAACGCACAGCCTCAAGTGGCTTATTGCTTTAATAATGTTGTGTTAATTATTTCCAAGTTGTATCTCATTGAAAAAAGGGGTTACAATTCTGTTGAAAGTGGAGACTCAACTGATAACACACTTCTGCTTGTAAGTAGAAGAGGAAATATTTTATTATGATTTTATTTTGCAGAACAAAAAATCATCCTGCAGGCTCAAAACTGTTAATACAGAATGAAAAAGAATGTAAATGCAAAGTGTAATAACTTTAGACATCTAAGAGGTAAGTTACTATTTAAAGAGAGCTCATTGTTCTAGACTACACACTCAGTGTTTGTACAAGTGTGTGGCACAAAGTACTGAGCCTTGCACTTACAGAGGATGTCCACATTGGCTAGGTGACCAAAACGCTAGAGCACCTTTGATGTCCACTATTTTCAGTGAGTGTCATTACAAAGCTGCACTCATCTAATGAGAGACCACAGGTCCACATCACATTCAGAAGATCAGTCAAAGTCAACTGACCACACCTAAGCACTCAGAACAGGAATAATGAGGATCCCTCTGAAGTCCCACACCGTCATTAGAGATACAGGGACAAACCCAAGTGCCATCTGGTCGTTTCCAAAAAAACCTACAGTTCTGTATGGTTTCAAGGCAAAAGGTAAATGAAAAAAAGTACCTTATGTGGAAATAATGGCACAGAAGTGTTCTACCTTGGCAGGTTTTACCATCCTCTCTGGGTGTATGGCCGTTGGAGCACTTACAACAGAAGCTGCCAACAGTGTTGCAACCACCATTCGTCTCCTCACATTCATTCACATCTACGCAACAGAGTTAGTGAGTGAGGGATACATAAAGTGGGGATACATAAAGTGGCACCCCGATACATCATAATTCACAATTTTTCTACTAAATGAAAGACCTAGAGAATAGTAAGAGAAAGGAGAAAACTACCCCAGGAATATAAGATACAGATTTAAACCCTACAAAAGAAGATTCTGCCAAATAGTTTCTGGATCTCTAAATATGGTATAATCACATCTGAATGGATAAAAACATAGATACATAAAGCCGCAGGCCCACATGCTTTGAGTCTCCATCTATTGAAAACATACCGCACCACTATTCCAACTTCCCTACATTAAAAACAGCCGTTCCAGTTCTACTAATTGGACAATTAGGAAAATATCTGTGTGCAAATTTTGATGTGACCAGAGACGGAAAAAAGACAAGTTTCACCACCAAAACCAGCTGCTCTTGATGTGCCACTATGGATGTCTTAAAAGAAAGCTGATAATTTATGATTTAATTTTCCATATTGTGGAATATTCTTGTATTTTATACAAAAGTTATTTCCGGGAACGCAAGCTGATCGGTTGAGAAGCATTCTAACCTGTTTTTTTCTGTCGGAGACGCTCAAGCCATTTGAAAAGTTTTACTTCTCACTCTGGGCACAAACAGAAAATGGATACTTTTAAGACCACATTTGAACGGCAGCTGAATACTCGAGGACGTGTTATCACAAAAACATGACGACTGATGATCTACAATGATGTTATTTCCCGATAAAACACCCCCTCTCGTGTTCTATTGCTTAAGTGTTTTTAACTTAGATGATCTGAAGAGCGGGCGGCACGGTGGCGTGGTGGGTAGCGCTGTCGCCTCACAGCGAGGAGGGCCTGGGTTCGATTCCCCGGCCGGGTGACCAGGGTCCTCTCTGTGTGGAGTTTGCATGTTCTCCCCGTGTCTGCGTGGGTTTCCTCCGGGTTCTCCGGTTTCCGTCCAAAGACATGCAGTCAGGCTAATTGGACATGCTAAATTGCTCCTAGGTGTGAGTGAGTGACTGTCTGTCTGCCCTGCGATGGACTGGCGACCTGTCCAGGGTGTATCCTGCCTTCCGCCCGAAGACAGCTGGGATAGGCTCCAGCACCCCCCGCGACCCTGACGGAGAAGCGGCTTAGAAAATGGATGGATGGATGATCTGAAGAGCCATTTTAGGCTAAGGTAGAAAAGAATAAACTTTAAAAAATTTTTAAATTTAACATGAGCATTTATAAAATGTAGAAATATGGACTAAATCTACCTGGGTTAGCACTGCATTTATCTGTAGAGCATTATAGAAAATGACTAAAATGCAGTCCAGCATCACAGAAACTTTCAGCTCTACCAGAGCACAGTAAATTTATCATCAAATACCTATCAAATCTAAACACCTGTCCAATGCAGATATATATATATATATATCATTTGTTAACCTTACAAAAGTATTTCAGTTCTTTCCCTCTGTCCATTCTTCATGAAATGGTCATATAAATAAATAAACAGCAAAAAAGGATACAAGGCTACAAGGTTTTCCTCTGACGGAGAGAGCAATACAATGCAATCTCCCCCCAAACATACTCATGGTGCTGTCATGTGTAGGGGGGAAGAGACCTACTGTGACAAGTGGTTACAAATAAGTCCGTAGAACAGAACTGCTAAAAAACAATACCGAAATCTCAGAGTCACACATCGTTGGCTTCTGCACACGCTCTATTCCTGTGTTCATTCTTGCTGAGTGATTTATGCTCTGGTTTTCAGTGAGGGCCCAACACGCTCCCCTGCTCTCTGTAAACACAGCAAGCACACACGTGGACGATGACACACTCGAGCAAGTTGTTTTTGTAGCTGAGCATGTCCACACACATCCTCCAAGCTGGAAAACAGACAGGTGTTTGTGTCTGCAGGGCCGTTATGGTCAGTGCAAGGTCTGCTTACTTCGCTTCCTCCCTCTGGAGGAGAGTTATCAACATTTTTCTTCCCTCTTCACTGTAGATGAGCCAAAGCACTCTTGAATATACAGTGAATACTTACAGGGCTGGATTAACAGATTACCAACACTCAGCGGTCTCAAGTTTTAAAACGAGTGCATTCTCAAGGCTGAGGCACTCTGAACTCTTTGTTCTCTGGGGTTCTGAAGAATGGAGACTGCTGGCACATAGCAATCTCCAAATGAACTACAGCCTGAGCAAAGGATTCATACAACATCTCGCCAGGATCTGCTACTGCCTCAGAACAGAATGTATCACACATGGCAGCCAAAAAGGCCCACAGTACATTCCAATAGAGAAATAAGTCCTCTATCTCACTCTCTGTGATGCGCATGTGTGTGTGTATTTGTGTTTCACTTCTAAAGCAGGTCAAATCTGAAGTCAGCAAAAGATAAAACAGAGATTTGTCATGTGCAGGCTGCAAAATTGCCAAAAACAGAAAGGAAAGATGAAATGTGGCTCTTAATGTTTTCACTTAAAAACCATCAATCAGGGGTTTAAAAAGAAAGTGAACGCAGTATTACTAAGAGCTTAGACGTCCCAGTAAATCTCTCCCAGTCTCAGGTTCAACATACCTGGCATTCATTTTTAGCTGGACCAGTTTTATTTTTCTACTTCAGCAAAATCCCATCAAGCAGTATCTAAATGAGAAGACATGGCTTGTTTAGATTCTGCGGTTCCTATAAATCTAGAAGACAAGCAAATCCTTTCTCTGCTGGACAATAGCAGCACAGTGCTAGACTAGTTATTCACAGACAAACTTCTTTAAAAGGGGCTGCAAGGCTAGGGCTGCAAGATACATCGTACTTTTATCGTTATCACGACTAGGATTTCCACAATAAACACACTGTTAGTGTGACAATGACAAAACATCTTAAACATACGTCACACATGCAGCAAAAATATGTATTTGTTCTTGTTTGCCTATATAAAAAAAATGTATGTATATTAATTTGTTTTTGTCGCCTTTACAGAAAAAGCTTTTTATTTACAAAACATGCAAATGGGGCTTCTGTCATTTTATATTTTTTAAGTTTCCACATTTTAAAAAAAGTCTGCTTCTGCATCACATCCAGTTGGAGACAGACCGTTTTCTTAACAATATATCACTTCTCATAACATCATCATCATATTCAACAGCTTTATTGAAAATTGTGTTTTATGTCAATATTGCACAGCCCTGAAGGCCACGTTCTTCCAGTTACTAATAGAGAAGCCGTATCGTCATCAATGAGTATCAATACCAGGGCAGGATTCTAGATCGGTCAACGCTCACATTAGCCATGTCTCCAAGCTAAGGATGCAACCAAGGAGGCCTGAATTTATTGGTTGTGGCCTTACTGAAGGCTGTCCCATTTTCTAGGATCCCCCAAACACATCTGAGAAATGCAGTCTTCGATTGTGAGGAATCAAAAGATGCAACTGGTTTATCCTTCAAGAATTCAGTCACCCACAAACCTTCACATGCAGCTGAAAACCATTTGAAAAACAGCGTCAAGAGCCACGAGTGTTTTCTTTAAAAGTAAGATTTAAAAGTGTTTACATGAGTAATTTCTGATGTCAGTACATCCTGTTCAGACCATCTCAAATGTGTAGTAAGGTCTTTCCTACGTTGTCTACAGCCTTCACGTCAAAACGTCTCTTGTAGTAGAGTGAGTAGTCTGAGCGGGACAGTTTACTGTTAGATGCTCATCTTAAGCAAAGTACTTCAACTAAAAGTACTTCAGCTCATTTTGACACTCAGTAGTACTTAAAGAACAAGTATCAGATAGACTAGTTAGGCCAATAGTCAAGGTTTTAATATTAGTTTGCAGTATCGTGCCATTTCTGGTTGATGACATTAAAGCTCATGTTTACTCCAGCTTACTACTAACTTCCCTGAGAAGCAGCTTTCAGTGAAGATGGAAAAAGATCTCCTCATACTGTTGCTAGATGAAACTGTAATTATCTGAATCCAGCTACTACCAACTCTACAGCAGACCAAAGCTGACAAAGTAAGGATGAAGTGCTGAGGTGGAAACATAAAGGAGCCATACATCATACTGATGGCCAGCCTTGGTTAAAAGCCCACCGTGGGACAGCTAGCAGCAGGGGCGAAAAGTTGCTGGCACAGCAACACACAACAGAATAAGCATAGCACCCAGTAGATAACTATGTGCTCAGACAAAAGTGTTTGGTTTGAGCTCTCCACATGGCCATAACTCTTTTCTGTGTAACACTTTAAGAATCTGAGATCGCTAAAGGGAGAAGGAGGCAATCAATTCCAATTTAGGATAAACACAATGCAACCAAAGTCACATCTATCACAATGAAACCTGGCAGTAGCACAGCGACCAGTTGGATTCATTCACGTCTAAGTCCTTGTCTCGGAAATATAATACACCTCTATAGGCTTCCTAACACTAAATGAGCCAGCAAACCTAATATAACCTATTTTACAACATGGATAAACCTCATTATTTTCGATATGCAGTGCAAAGCTTTTCCACAATGGGAATTTCACGTTTCTAAGAAAACAAATCAAAATGACTGCACTGACAAATATGATTATCTGTGTCTTATCTTTGCTAGAACCTTCATTACTAAGCATATCAAATGGCCAAATATGACGTTTTTTTCAACTCCATTTCAATATCAGGGCTTTCCGAGTTCCATAAAGGTGAGTGAGCGCAGATGTGTAGGTGTCAGGTTCTGACTAAGGGTCAGCGGTCATCACTCAGAGTGTCTCTGTGGTTATAGAGCGCAGGCTGTGAAAACCATTTCCGTCCTGCAGACGGGGTGTGAAGCAATGGTCAGAGGGAGGACACTGAACTTTTAAGGTCCCTTGAGGCCCCACACACACTGACCACATCAGGATATGAACGCTGACATCCAGAGTGTCGCAGTTCAGCTTGAGACTCAATTACCATCTACACCTGCAGAAGAAGGTTCCTCCAGCAACACAGATGGAGACCACATACAGAACTGTCCTGCAGACTGTCTTCTCCAATACAAGCTCGATGGGTTAAACCATTTTTCCCACTGCAACAGAAATTTTCAATTCATTCTTCAAATAATTTAATTATTATTTTAACACTTATTATCCAGAACCTAACTATTCAGTAGTAAAGTCTGAATGTCTGTTCAGTGGGGCAGTGGGCAGAGGGAGAGTGTTAGTGCTAACATGAATATTACTTTGCATGTTGTGATTTGTAAAATATGGAAAAAGGAGTCAGGTTGGACCAAAGACCAAAGTTATATGAGAAGTTAAACTAAGCTCTGCTGTGAGATGAAGAGGTACAGGCGGCTGCTAAAGTCATTAAAAGAAAAGTGAAGGAGACAAGGATCAAGGCCTTATGGACCTTCATTCATTTTATGTGACTTTTTAATAATTACAGCAAGTTCAATGTAATTTTATGAAAGTATTATGATGCAGGCAAAGAAACCAATGATTCTGCCCCAGTAGTTTTGAGTGTCACAACTTAAAGTGTCAGAGTTGACCATGGATAGTGAAGAACACAACAAACATACAAACGTAAAGGGAAAACAACCTATTACACGTATTTGAGTTATATATTTCTTTTTCTGTATTCAAAAAAAATCTTTATCCACACCAGCAGCATTGTCAAAAATCACTCCATCTAAACAGAGAATACAAAAATATGCACGCACCGATGCCCGACCAGTAGAAGGCAATAATACAGTTGCATCATAAATTTTTGGCTGAGCTATCAAGAAGAACACTCAGCTTGAGGCATTTGCAGTGCAAAGTCAGCGTTATTAACACAGTGGGCTCTGACTTTTAGGCTACCAGATCTACATTATTCAATATTTCACAAGGATTCAAAGTCTGATTTCTGCTAGAAAATACAAAAGTTAAGAGGGCAGAAGAAAGCCTACCACCTGATGCTGTGCATTTGTCTCTGAAACATCTACACAGTCGTGATCAGGCACATAAACTGACTTTTTCTAGGATTTAGTTTGTTTAGAATTATAGAGTTAGGGTTTTTTCAAATCTACCTTTGGTTAATAATCAACAGGTAATGAAACTTTAAAATAATTGAGGTGTTTTTAATATGTGCAACAGAGTTGACACAACCAAAAATAACTGAGGGCAGCAGTTTTTGTGTGGACAGGAAGCTAAAAGCAAAGAAAAAATACACCCATTTTCAAAAAATTCCAGATGAAGTGGCCTAATAAAACACTTTAATCGCAGAGGTGGTCTGTGGTGGTACACACCACCAGAAGGTGGCATCCATACACACAGCTGTGAAATCAGACTTTGTCTGCCTTTGCTGTCCTTGCATAGTCCCTATGGTGTGAACGGTGGTGGGGACAGTAACAAAGCAAAGAAAACGTGGCCGAACGGTTCTGAGCATGGAGAGTAACCGTTTCAGTGGCATTTCCACACGGACACAGTTTGACATGGAGCACTTAAAAAGCGGGCTTAGCTTGCATGGTTAGCTAACGGGCACAGCACGGCCCTGAAAACCATTCGGCTCCACAGCAGAAAAGAGGCTTATGACAGTCGGTGTTATCACTGACCAGGTTCCCTTCCAGCTGTTGCGTTAAATTAGGTCAATAACTGAAAGTTCACAAAAGAATTACACAAATTAGTTTCAATCTGAAAAGGAAATTAAAACTCTTTGCAAATCTTTAATGTTGAGCAGCTTGTTATTGGTGTTTTATTTAATTTTATAGCTGTATTTTACTTCGTCAGAGCACAAAAAAAAAAAACACTGGCAGTGGCTCAGGAATTTCAGTAGCAGCACTTTCAATTAACCAAGCTCTATTTAAATTTGAAGTACACTGATGGTGACAGTCATTTAAAGCCATTGACTTTAATGCCAAGCCTCATCCAAACAACAAGGGACTGAAAAGAATACATATACATTTAAGATAGTAACAGAATAACAAAGAAAAGACACCAAAAATGATTATTAAAACAGCACAGAAGACAAACGAAAAGTAGGAAAATGTAAAACAAGTAAGAACAACCAGAACAACCTATTAAAACTATTAATCAAGTCAGTAATAAAAATAAATAAATAACACAATTAAGTAGGAAGTTTAAGAAATGAAGTAAGAACAAACAGAAAACATTCACTAAGACAATCATGAAAAACCAACTAAAAACTTTAAAAAAAAAACTAAACCAACTAAAAAAGCTGCAGGCTGAGAGATGCAACATGCGTCTCGTAACCATCTAACACCATTCGTCATGTTTTTTCTTTGATAAAAGACATTTTAATGTCTTCATTACTCCACTGTAATGTGCTGCCTACTGTTTTGCTTTTGGTCCAAATTTATCGCCTTTCGTTTTACTGGCAAAAGTATCCATTTCAAGCAAAGGTAAGAATTTTTATGCAAAGTTTGGTGAGTTTATTCAAAATTAGCTGCTACCATCAACTCATTTTTTATAGGACAAGCCAAAAAAGGCATAAAATACGTGGATGTAAACTTGGCTGCAGAGAAGCTCCTTTGCAGGAATAATATTCAGTGATTCTGTCACATGATCTCAAAAATGTTTTATTTCAATGAGTATAACAACGCACTTCTCCGGATATCAACCATCACAGTTTGAACACTTCATACATCTATGATGGCAAAAATGACAGCAAGACAGGCTCACATTTAGCCTAGTGAACTGTCGTAGAGCAAAGACCTTCCAAATATCTTACCACTTATATATTAATACATTTGCTCGCTATGACATCACTTTGCTTGGCACGGCTTAAGTAAAAATAAGCTGGCTACTAGCTAACTGTTTAGTTTTCATATAAGCTCCCTCACAGGACTGTGCTGGTTAGTGTTAGTAAATTAAAATGATCTGTAGTTTATTATAAAATGACTCAAACAGGACAACAGACACCTAAAACAACAGTAATAAAACAAAACGGTTCCGGGATTCTGAATTTGAAACGAGGGTGAATTGTTCGAGGGTGCTTGGAGCCTGGAGAGTGCATTAGCAGCTTATTTGCTGGATTAAGTGCAGATTCAACTAAATGACCTCACTTTAGCCATAATTACCAACAAGATAAATACATTTTAAACACATCTTAGTGCGATGGACTTGTCTAGTCATTAGAATTGATAATCAAACAGCGACAGAGGGAAACAGAGCTAATGTCAGCCAAGCATGCTAAGTGGGTTCACATGGCTTATTAGACTAGATCACAATGCAGCAGCCACTGTAACAGCCAGAGACCAGTTCTTTTCAAAAATCTATAAAACTCATTTGTACATGTGATGTGTACTCATGATCTTCCAAAAGCTGTACAGATTTTTTATGAATGAGTTAATAATAATGAATGGTTGACTAGGGGTCGTCTTTGGGTGGGGGGCAAGTCCCCAGCAAAAATACCCCTGTACTTTCTTGGATACCAATCCAATCATACTTAATATCTGTACAGTAACAGTGAGTGATATCTCCTGTCCCGTCATCATTTTTATCAGTATCGAGGAGGCGAGGGGTCCCGTGCAGCATGTGAAAAGCAAAGTGATCTGCTGGATCTGCTGGCACAGTGATTGAGGGACGTGTCATGGAACAGGAAGGGAGGGACATACAGGTTCCTGCATGGGTGGCTGCCAGCGCAGGTGCACTGACCACTTGAAGGAAAAAAGAGAAGCTTTCCGCTTATAAAACAGGGGAATCACCGGCCAAGTGAGGGTGACGGATCAGATAAGACAGGGGCATGAGTTTGCAGTATTGGTGATTTATTAATGGGGTGGGGGGGGTGTCCCATTCTGATCTGTATCAGAGCCAAACATTATAAACCAATTTTGTTATTAGGCCATTTCTAAACACTACCTATGCTGAATGTATTTCAAGTGCACAATATACTGGACTGATTGAATTTTTTTATAGCACGATTATTCACTGAATGTGTTCTGGTAAGGAATCTATAAACAGCCAGCAATTACTGTAGGGCATCTGCGGCAAAATGTTAAACCCAGCAACTCCTAAAATCAAGTACAGGCTGCCTGACAGGCTGGAAACAGGCATTACTTATAAGTACAAGTCCAGGCTAGAGGGAATCTCTGTGTGGATAAAGTGTCCTGGAGTCCTCGGCCACCGCTACGCATTTTCAGTGCTGCTAATCAGGCCTGACACTGGGCTTCCTGTTCACTAGTGTCCCATGAAAAAAGGCAGTCCACTGCCAGTGGGCTCGACACTACAGACAGAGAACACAGACACAGACACAATCAAACTCCAGCATCTGAGAGGGAGTGCTTAGGTTGTTATCATTAGAACAGCACTTTATGCAGCAGCGGCAAAAAACAGATCCATGTGTCGTAATTCTAGAGAGATCGCTGATATAATTTTGGTAAATTGGTTTGGCACATAACTGTGCTGAGACAGTCTCAGAGAACTGGCTTTCAATCCACTGGCAGAAACTGTAATACATGATTGGAAAGTGCAATATATCAGCAATAAAAAAAGATCCAAAGTAAAGTTTTTCTGGAGCGGACTGCATCGTACCGTCTTTTTGCAGACTCTGCCCTGCCACTGAATGAAGAGCTTAAAATCTAAGCAAAATCAGATGGACTATTATGTGTGACTCTGTCTTTTTGTCTATTATAAAAAAGGCACATCTGTTTTTTTGCTGTTTCAGTGAGATTGGGATAAGTCACCCTGCTTAACCCATTCATGTCCAACAGCTAAATTTAGTATGATAAGGAAAAATGCTACAAAACTTGTTCTGATTGCTCTAGAGTGCTGAAATTTTGTTTAATTATACCTTGAATATCCAACAATACTCAGTCGAATGATTTTGATTACACATAATTTCCAGATTTTATTCACAATCAGATTAGGATTTTCTATTGTTTTCTTACAAAAATAATAAGATCTAATTCATTAATAAGTTAACATAAATCAAATCCTAACAGTTGAAATGTAATGAAATCATATAATTCATTCTTTAGACTTGAGCCGAGGCAAGCTCAGAGAACATCTGGATATGGACATTACTAGGTTTATAGATTAGAAAACTCACTCTTCACTTCCAAGTCACAAATCCACTAAAATGCAGGCGCTAAGTATTTACAATGGGATTACATTAGACAAGCCATTAAGCCTGATAGAGTTGATTAATATGTCTCACTGCATGGACACTACTCGTCCAGATTCATATCTGGCTGGGCTTAGTGAACCTTTAAACATCAGCTGAAAGACACCTATGATGCTCCAACCTTGACTTCCATGAAGGTCTATGAGAATATGAGAGAAATTCATGTTAGATAAGGTTGAATAAGACCCACACATCTACATGCAAGTCTCTCGTTTTCTGCCCAGTCACTGCCTATATCAAAAATACACAGCCAAAGTAGCATTTCATACACAACAGCTGCCTGACCACATTGAGAATTCAGAGTGGGGCAGACAATTTGATTATAAGCAAGCATGTATTGGATGAGTTTGAGTACTTGAGATATTTCTAAAAGTTGCATTCCACAGAGAGAATATGTTTTTCTTAAAAAACACTTATGAAGTTATATATATATATATCCATCCATCCATCCATCCATCCATCCATCATCTTCCGCTTCTCCGGGGTTCGGGTCGCGGGGGCAGCATCCTGAGCAATGAAGCCCAGACCTCCCTTTCCCCAGCCACTTCCACTAGCTCCCTGGGAGGGATTCCGAGGCGCTCCCAGGCCAGCTGGGCGATATAGTCACGCCAGCGTGTCCTGGGTCTTCCCCGGGGTCTCCTCCCCGGTGGACTTGCCTGTGACACCTCCCGAGGGAGGCGTCCAGGAGGCATCCTAACAAGATGCCCGAACCACCTAAACTGGCTCCTCTCGACGTAAAGAAGCAGCGGCTCTACTCCGAGTCCCTCCCGGATGACCGAACTTCTCACCCTATCTCTAAGGGAGAGTCCAGACACCCTGCAGAGGAAACTCATTTCGGCCGCTTGTATTCGCGATCTCGTTCTTCGTTCTAGGTGAGGGTGGGAACGTAGTTCGACCAGTAAATCGAGAGCCTTGCCTTATGGCTCAGCTCTTTCTTTACCACAACAGACCGGTAAAGAGCCCGCATCACTGCTGACCCAGCACCAATCCGCCTGTCAATCTCCCGCTCCCTTGTACCATCACTCGTGAACAAGACCCCGAGATACTTAAACTCCTCCACTTGAGGCAAGAGCTCATCCCCGACCCAGAGAGGGCTCTCCACCCTTTCCCGCGTGAGAACCATGGCCTCGGATTTGGAGGTACTGATCCTCATCCCGGCCGCTTCACACTCGGCTGCAAACCGATCCAGTGAAAGCTGAAGTTCACGGCCTGATGTCCCCAATAGGACCACATCATCTGCAAACAGCAGCGATGTGACCCTGAGGTCACCAAACCGGACACCCTCCATCCCCTGACTGCGCCTAGAAATTCTATCCATAAAAATTATGAATAGAATCGGTGACAAAGGGCAGCCCTGACGGAGTCCAACTCTCACTGGGAAAAAGTCTGACTTACTGCCGGCCATGCGAACCAAACTCCTGCTTTGTTTGTACAGGGCCTGAATGGCTCGTAGCAAAGAGCCATGTACCCCGTACTCCCGAAGCACCTCCCACAGAATACCCCGGGGAACACAGTCGAATGCCTTCTCCAAATCCACAAAGCACATGTGGACTGGTTGGGCAAACTCCCATGAACCCTCCAGAATCCTGGAGAGGGTGAAGAGTTGGTCCAGTGTTCCACGACCAGGACGGAACCCGCACTGCTCCTCCTGAATCCGAGGTTCGACTATAAGGCGGACTCTCTTCTCCAGTACCCCTGCATAGACCTTACCAGGGAGGCTGAGGAGTGTGATTCCCCTGTAGTTGGAACACACCCTCCGGTCCCCTTTTTTAAAAAGAGGCACCACCACCCCAGTCTGCCAATCCAGTGGCACCACCCCCGATGTCCACGCAATGTTGAAAAGGCGTGTCAGCCAAGACAGCCCCACAACATCCAGAGCCTTGAGGAACTCGGGACGGATCTCATCCACCCCTGCAGCCTAATAAAGTGGCTGGTGAGTGTATACACACTATATATATATATATATATATATATATATATATATATAAAATTTTCCCCAGTGCTGATAGCTAGCACGATGTGGTAAGTCCCTTTGTCAGATTGTGTTAAGAAACCAGCGCTCTGAGCTGCAGGAAGATGACCATCATTTTATGGTGTGACTTGTTAGAAAGATCTGCCATTTCTAGCTGTTGCAAGTTCCGTACTGACATTTAGATCTAACGCAGCTTCACTGTGGAATACTGTGAGGTGGAATTTCCAGCCTCCACGCATGGATGAGACTCATCTGACTGACAGCTCTAAGCTCCACTGAGCATAACAGACCTGGAAACCTGGATTAGAAAAAAAATAACTTCCATTTGAAATGACCCCATGCTCCTTTAAAGAGGATTCCAACATGGAGATGAATGGTGGCCATGCAGTAAAATGTATTAATCAACTCCATCAGGCTGGAAAATGCAAATCTTGTTCCACATCGCACCTCTAGAGGGAAGCAAACACCACTTGTGATGTCATCTGATTAATATGCCATTAATAACTTTGCCTGCAAGATACATTATTGTCATATTGAAAAGTCACACATGAACAGTGACTTAAAGAGCCCTGGCAGCAAATACAATTTATAATGTCTCAAACGTCGGCAGCAGAGGACAGGGTAGTACAGTATAAACCACTGGCTCAGGAGAGGTTTGGCTCACATCACATACTTTACTTCAGATAATACCTCTTTGTCTGCCTTGGCACAAAGGATCAGTATGTAGAAGCCAATTACAGAAAACAACGTGAATCTCTCCTGTTCAAAGGGAATTCCAGCTGTTTTTCAAAACGTTTGCTTAGACGATTCACTGTGATATAAACACAGTAATTCTGAGTGCATTGATGTGAAATGGTACATTGTGGAGGAACATTTTTTGTCCGTTAGTGTTTTTTTTTAATATATAAAATAACCATATATATATGGTAAAATATATATATGGTATATTATATATGGTTATATTATGGCAATAGGAACCAGGGGTCACAATGCGTACAATGAAAATTTAGGCATTTTCCCTTCTATTTACCTTTACACAATGAATGGCCTTTAAAAACACATTTTAGGCCAACACCTTCTCATAACCAGGGGTGTAGCACCGAACTCTGGGCCGAACTCTGGGCCGAACTCTGGGCCGAACTCTGGGCCGAACTCTGGGCCGAACTCTGGGCCGAACTCTGGGCCGAACTCTGGGCCGAACTCTGGGCCTTGGGCACAGTAGTGAGCCCATGCCCCCCCCTCCTCAAAAAAATGAAAGGAAAAGCAAAAACATAAATAAAATGTATTTATTATGCTTTAAGTGGTTGGTTGGTATGTAGGCTGATAATACAGCAAGTGTGCTTTAAATCATTAATATTCACCCTGGATAAGAGCGTGAAACTGCTCAACAAATGGTTGCTTGGAAGGTAAGTTAGCTACCTGCATGGTGAATTCACCTGGTCTCATGTCTTCAGCTGCATCAGAAAAGCTGAGGATGCTATTCTTTCTCCTTCACTTACTGCCTCTAGAACTAACTGTGTGTTTCACACGTTAGCTGCTAGGATAAGGGTAATTTGATTGGAGAAACACTGTCTGTTACATTATGTCTTAAAAGTGTCGTTTATCAGCTCGGTCTTGTTAAAAATGACTGCAAATGTAGGTAATAGCTAGTAAGCTCATGTTACTTTGCCATATTCACAGTTTGCCACTTTAGGTTCACCTGTTTTGCCTTTTTTTGCTGTTTGAGGACCCCCTCATTCAGGGACAGCCCCATCGCAACTGCGCTTTGTTACAGAGCACCCGTGAGATCTTTCTTACCCACTACTATAAGGCTCTACAACGAGTCTCCTTACTGCAGAGACGGTACTGATCTGCTACTGATCTGATACTGCTGTCTGAACTGTCTCCTCTCCTGTTAATACACACTGCAATGTATCATAACCTGCTGCTGTAATGACACTTGCACTGTGCACTTTACACTGTAATACCGCTGCTACTCCTCGTGATGTCGAAACTCATTGTGCTTTTAGTTTATCTCACACCACTCAGTGCCTGCTATCATACAAATACAACAAATCTGTCTCATATGTTATGTAAATATGCAAAAATATTTTTATTTCTGTTTTTTATTTTCTGCATAGTATATGTGCAATTATTGGTCTTGCTACTGAAACACTGCAATTTCCCTTCAGAATTAATAAAGTTCTTTCATTCATTCATTCTTTCGTTCTTCCTTTCTTTCTTTCATTCTGTCTGTCTATCTATCTGTTCACAACTACCAAAAAGACATCTTCAAGTACTTCAGTCCAGTCTCAGACTTGTCTTGGACTAAGCATAATCTATAACAAACTTAGTATTTCTACTTGTTCTCTGTTATTGATTATGTTTATATATGTCGTTCTTTTACTTCTAACACATTCTGTTACAGAGGTAGCTAGCAGAATTTCCAGAGCCAGATACAGTGGTCATGACAAATAAACACTTGTTTAAACAGTAGTGCTCTTCCATTTAAATTGGTTTTACTACATTGGACAGCCTTGCATACCTCTGATGTTTAGCCTACTGTTTTGACAACTGGCCGTTGCCAAGTGTGGCATACGTTTGCACTTTGCACTAGTGTTTGGAGTTTAATATGGCTTGTCAGAGTTAAAACTGGTTAGTAATGTTAGGTAGGAAGGTTGGAATTTATAGTAGGTTGGGATGCATGTTTCTAAATCTGAATGGGATTAAACACTTGGCAGTAAAGTGATGCACAGAGGTGAACCATTTCACAGGTTTTGTGGATAAACTACCTTTCTCTACCAACAGTCTCTTAAAAACAGGCTTTTCTTCTTCTTACTCAGAAAAAAATCTGAAGATATCTATGTAATGCAATGTATGTAATGTAATTTCAATGCCATTGGTTGGACTCATTCAGAGTGGGTATAGGTTAGATTCATTTAGAGCTGGCAGTGAATGTCAAGAAACTTTTAATCAATACATTTATATATATATATATATATATATATATATATATATATATATATATATATAAAATCCTTCATTTACATCTTTCCAGCAATTTGTAGTGGAAGCAGCTAAAGACTAATTAAGACATGCTCTTGAAAAGGACTCGATTTCAGACTTAACCCAATCATTTGGGCTCAGTCTTGATTCAATCTTGACTAGCTGTGGTCTTGGACCTCCCTTGAACTCGATAAGGTGATAAAGGTGATCTTGATTACTGCCCTATTCTGGTTCCCACAATTCTGACTCAGCATGTTTCTCCGGAATGGAACATTTCACAACAAATCCCCCTGAATGACTTTATATCTTAATTATTGAATTATGTAGAAATTCTGAAAAATTAGCACGATTTCCCTTTAAAAATACATTTGATAACATTTATCAAGAGGAAAATGTTTTGGCATAATGTACAGAGTCGGAAATGAAGCGCAGAATCATTAGTGTCTCCTCTATTGCTGCTGTTTCTGTCATTTTCATTGAGCATCACTGCTGCGACTGCACAGCCCACTGATCTTTACAATCCCCCCGACAGCTGCTGGAACCTGTCTAAACCACTAAATCATGAAGACTTATGTTATACTATTCTGCCTGTCTTTCATATTGACATTTGGCAGATATTATGAATTCAATAGAATATCTTTATAGAGTCTAGACACAGAGAGTACAGCAGAGTTACTGTTTTTTGCCTTAAAAAGAATTTGTATGTAGTAAATGTGCAATATGAATAGCTATATATGACTATATACATTCGACCAGGGTTACAAATAATAATGTCAAAGCAAACTTCACATTAACAATGAAAGTGTTGTACCGGTTACAGGTTTGTTATTTCTTTCTACAGTGATTACAAGCTGTCAGTTAAAATGCTGTCAAATTATAGATAAAGGTTTACGACTTAAAAGACCAAACGTCAGCACACCTGCAGAATGGAATATTGAGTAAACCAAAGCATTCGTCAGTGCAGTATAACCGTTTCCCAGTTAACAGCAGATGAAAATGCTGACTTCAATAAATTCCTTTTTTTTTTTTTTTTTTTTTTTTTACAAGCACTGAGTGTTTTCCTGACATAACTCAGTTTCTCCCAGAGGTGTGTGTTCCACGTTATTAGGAAAAAATGGATTCATTCATGTCCTAACGCTGAAGCTTTAGTTCAGTAGGTGAAAATTCTCAGTCATGTCCTGTAATCTTTACTTCTGTCTTAGACATATAGTACTTTGCAAAAGCTAGAGAGCCTACGTCCAAATTTTTTGTCAAAACAAATGTTATGTTCAAGTTATTAAATCTTCAGGAAAAATCATTCATAAGGAATGCACACATACACTTTTAACAAAAAATACACAAAAGCCTCAACAACCAAATATGACACCAGATTTTCTCAAATTTAGTGTGTTTACTCTTTACTCTTTGCCTTTATTACAGCGTCTATTCTTTTCTGGGGGCAGACTGGGACAGTTTTGGTAGACTGCTAGGTCTTGCACGGTTATTAGGAGTTCCATTTTCTCCATAATGTTTTTTCTTTTCAGGAGATATCACCTCAGAAATATCTCTTAAAATGAATAATGGTTGAATAGCTTGTTCTTAATGGCCAATTTGACTGGAAATTAAACAGATTAAGGGTGGTCTCTGACTTTTGCACACTAATGTATTTAAAGTGTTGCTAAAAGAATGACACAGAGGACACTTTGAATGAAGAACCATGAAGTATTGACACATTATAAACTAATATGATCACATTACTTTACCATGTATTACCAGAACATAATGTACCACCTATGCATGTAAGCTTATAAGCCATGTGTTATTGGACATTTTATATAAATAGGTTAAAATTACATGAAATACAGTCTCCAAGTTGATATGAAGTTTTGATACAACAGCAAAAAAAAAAGCTTGAAAGTTCTTCTATATGCACTGCAGCTATTTGTGGCACAGCAGAACATGGAAAATGTTGCAGAAATAATCCGGCGTTTATCTAAGAATGTCAAAAGTGTGTTACATGTCAGGACACCAACAGGGGAACAAGAGATATGACGAATTGCTGAAGTATTTCCTATTTTATCTCGCTCACTTTCTCAACCAGTTTCCAGCGGTTAAGGAAGCAGAGAGATGGCCTTCAGACAACTAATGCCTCAAAAGCCACAAGTCAAGCAGGGAGTCTGTTGTATTTCAAGCCAGTTGGTGCTATAACCATAAATGGAAGAACATTTGATCAAAAGGGGAGCATTAGAGGCCTCTGAATTAGGATAAAAGAGACTTAGTAGAAGATGAACCGTGAAAACCTCTGTGCAACAATGTGCACCATTATAAGCAAGGTCAGATTTCAATGAAGCAATGAACGACAAATAAAACCATAACTCTCTAAAGTCTCTGTAAACACATTAAAAATGTATTACAGATGTTCTGTCTAGTTCCATCAGAGCCCCACCCGGAGACTGCCATCCGAGCTTCTGTCTTGCAAGACGGCCTTTGACCCTGGCAGCGTTGAATTTTCCTCGTGCACCCAATGTCCTGTTTGCTGAAGGAAACGCAATCCTACTTCCTTATGACACAAGCCCTGATGCCTCTGCCAGCAGCCGACTTGAAAGAGACTCGACGCTGCAATAACATCACAAATCCCTAAACCGGTCGCACATGTGAGAGTCACCCCCTGCCTGCCTTCCCCTTACTGGACGAGTCTCTGCATTTTCAGCTTAGAGAGAGAATAAAAGAAGACTAAGTTGGCACTTGTAACTTCAGGCCTGTCATCAAAACGTGTTTGGTTCTACCCTAATAAGTGTGCCATTACATACAGTTATATCATCATATTTCCTCCCATTATCCCTCTGTCAGCACCTTGTCTCGCGCTTATCTAAATATTTAGAGTGTGAGCTGCCGCTGAGCGAGATATATGAGGCAAATGGAAGTGGCTCAGGAAGCCTGCCACACTGCTCAGGCATGAAGGGTGTGAGGCGTGTGTTTTGTGGTGAATGTAAACTCTTTCCCTAACAACACTCATTACTAACAGAGAGGAGGCTCTGAGAGACCGTATAGGCTCTAGTTGACCCTTACAATTCACAGTTAAAGCTACACTCTGTAAGCTTTTGTGATTTGAGGACTGGTGAAGATATGTAATTGCAAGATGGGGAAGAACATTTTGTAATGTAGGCTGTGCTTTGGACCCCTTCCCCGAGGGGATGAATCTGACGATGGTGAGCTCATTGACAAAAGAAATATGTGAACGACATATTTTCTGAGGAGACAGGTCTCTAACATGGTCATTGTATTTTCATCAGTATAACATTCATTTTGAATTGAGACAGAGCTTCTTTTTGAACCTGTGCATGGCATTAATACATAAAGACATATGGTTTTGTATGAAAAACCTCCACAAACTCCGGCCCATAACCTCTGCCTTTTAAACAATTATTTCAGGCTCTACAGAATGACTCGCACTATATTGCTGCATGTTTATTTTCCTCCTGACTCAGTAAAGCTACTTCTGTCAATTTTAACAGAAAATCTTGCACAGCTTGCAGCTTTACTTTTGAGTTAAATCCTGCAGTACTTTAAAAGTAATCAATTACAAACTACTCACAAATTACATCTCTCAAACAGTAATGAGATTAATTTTTACTTATTACTTCATGGAAAAAATCACCCCATTACCTATCACTTTATTTCAAGCAATTTATCAAATTATGATATTTTTTTTGGACAGCAACAACCTATATTTTATCTCCAATACCAATATTTCTTCTTCTTTGTCTATTTCCTGTTCTCAGTAATAGCTTTTTTTCAGCTACACATCCTTTCAGACACATAGTGTTGTCTTCTCACAGTGGAAGGATAGACAGAAACATTTGTGATATTTATTCAGATCTGAAGCGAAAGTGGAGCTTGACTATCTCCTATTTAAGATTAAATGTTTTAGTACTGTTTATCTGATGGTGACAGTCTTGGTGGCCTTCCATGTTTTCCACAGTTGTTAGGAGTCCCAATTTCTCTGTATCTCAATGTTTAGAGCTCCAGTTTTGGAAACTCATGTTTTGTCCCTCATTGCGCCTTTGACTTTCCCCTTCCGTATGCAAGTGGATTATCTTACATCTAATCTCCTTAGACATACACTATTTTTGACCATTCTTCCAGAAGCACATTTGTGAGGTCAGACACTGATGTTGGACGAGAAGGCCTGGCTCGCAGTCTCCGCTCTCATTCATCCCAAAAGTGTTCTATCGGGTTGAGGTCAGGACTCTAAGCAGGCCGGTCAAGTTCTTCCACACTTAACTCCCTCATCCATGTCTTTATGGACCTTGATTTGTGCACTGGTGCTCAGTCATGTTGGAACAGGAAGGGGCCGTCCCCAAACTGTTCCCACAAAGTTGGGAGCACGAAATTGTCCAAAATCTCTTGGTGCTGAAACATTAAGAGCTTCTTTCACTGGAGCTAAGGGGCCGAACCCAACTCCTCAAAAACAACCCCACACCATAATCCCCCCTCCACCAAACTCTACACTTGGCACAATGCAGTCAGATAAGTACCGTTCTCCTGGCAACCGCCAAACCCAGACTCATCCATCGGATTGCCAGATGGAGAAGCATGATTCGTCACTCCAGAGAACACGTCTCCACTGCTCTAGAGTCCAGTGGAGGCGCTTTACACCACTGCATTCAATGCTTTGCATTGCGCTTGGTGATGTAAGGCTTGGATGCAGCTTCTCAGCCATGAAGCTCTCCACGCTGTTCTTGAGCTAATGTGAAGGCCATGTGAAGTTTGGAGGTCTGTAGTGACTCTACGCACCATGCGCCTCAGCATCCCCTGACCCCACTCTGTCATTTTACGTGGCCTACCACTTTGGCTGAGTTGCTGTCGTTCCCAGTCGCTTCCACTTTTTTATAATCCCAATGACAGTTGACTGTTGAATATTTAGTAGTGAGGAAATTTCACGACTGGATTTATTGCACACGTGGCATACCATGCTGGAGTTCACTGAGCTCCTGAGAGTGACCCACTCTTTCAAAAATGTTTGTAGAAGCAGTCTAGTGCTTGGTTTTATACACCTGTGGCCATGGAAGTGACTGGAACACCTGAATTCAATGATTCGGATGGGTGAGTGAATACTTTTGGAAATATAGTGTATCTACTAATGGCTATTTTGACTAGAAATACTGGTCTCTGACTTTTCCACAGTATTGTAGTTAATTATGTAATTATGTTCTTACATTTAAACAGTTTGGTAAAACACAAATAAACTCTAAATTAATTCTGGACTTCTAAGGGTTAAAAGAATATTTTTCTCTAACTTGAAAACACGGTCAATAATTCTCTCATTGCTCATCATACTACATGCAGAAGCAGTCCAGATCTGTGTAAAGATCAGACTCGGCACACTGAGTGTGTAAATTACTTTTACTGCTTGTTCTCTCCATCTGCTGATAGTATGATCCCCCCAGGCTGCTGCATATATCATTAGACCATAAGCATGTGGCCCGATTAGGCATGGCTTGTTAAGAGTGTAATTAATAATGCGCAGGAGAACAAACCTTGTTAGGGCGCTGCAGGGGGATGCAGTGTGTGATTGTCCTGTCCAGACCCATGACCTTAAGCTGAGGTCTTCAGACCCCAAGGAAAAGAGCACAAGGAGATATTTACAAAACTACCACTGTACTTTTCCACATGTTCTCCTCCAAAACAGCCATTTGTCTTTCATCATGTTCACAAAGGAAAGGAATGTTAGACCTGTTCAAAGCCAGGGGGTCAGGGGCCTTTTGTTATGGAGTTTTAGAAACAGTGCCTTTTAAATTGTGTAACACATGCAGTGTATATGTTTTAGAGATGGTAGAATTAAGCTGATTCAGAAAAATAAACACTGACACTGATCTACTCCATTAAAATATCGCTTGCTTTGCTGTGTGACAACATAACTAACATTAACACATTACGTTCTGACAAAGACAGACATTACAGTACCCTGGTATCTAAACGGACATCAGTGTCATTCTGAGTGGTTTGATGTAAAATTATAGGGAAACGTGTCTTATTTGCGATGTAGATAATAGTAAATAGTGATACATTTTAAGGTACCATGTGGTAATGCATGAAGACTCTATGTGATCCTGGTCCCAGTTTCTACATTTTATAAATATATCAGCATCAGCTGATACGTACTGGAAAAAAATCTGATATTGGCACAAGCCCACAACTCCCATACTGGTGCATCCCTAGTACTATGTTTACTTTACCCTTCGGCCAAAACCTGATGTCAAAACTATTCTAAAACAATATCCCAGGTAATGTATTTATGACCATTTCACGTAATAATTTCGGTGAGGTAGCTTTTAAAGGCTTTTGGATGTCTTTCTATCTCCACTGTGAACAATCCTGACTCAAACCACACCAAACCAATCTGACTGATATAGTCTAAAACAGTTGGAACAGTATGTGAAATGCAAACAAAAACAGAAAGCAGTGATCTGTAAATCCACTTTCAACTGTATTTGAACAACAAAAATCTATTCAATGTTTTACCTTTTCAACTCTTATTAAATATGGTAAATATTTTCTCATTCTGAAGCTGATGTTTGCCATACATTCCAAAAAAGCTGGGACAATGCAGTCTTAAAACTAGGAACGTGTTGGCGAAGAACCCATCAACGTTCTTCAATTGGCCATGAAAAGGATTATAGGTTTATATGGTGCATGATATCATTAAAAGATTCAGAGAATCTGAAGAAATCAGTGTGTAAAAGGCCAAAACCACAACTGAATGCCTGTGACCTTCAGCCCCTCAGACAGCACAACATAAAATGCTTCTGTGAGGGATATCACTACATGAGCTCAGGAATACTTCAATAATCCACTATCATTACACACGGTTCATAGCTGCATCCACAAATTCAACTTAAGACCGTACTATGGACAGAGTATGCCCTATGTCAACAACGCTGCTGACTTCTCTGGAATCATCGGAAATGGACCGGAGAGGTCACTATTCTCTCCATTTTGTTTTTATTAGTATTTCACATGCTGAAATGCACTGAGCTGAAAGTTTGTACTGGTTACATTTTTTTTAATTATGCAGAAATTTTCATCATTGCATGGTTCTACCATGAGGTTACCAAGCTAGGAAAGGATAAGTCTAGCAAGTACTTCATACAAGAAACCTTTTCCTATTGCCGCTTATGCAACATCATGGAACTAAACATGTAACATTAGCATAATAGTAAAGTTATATATAGTACATAGTAAAGAGACCCTTATAAGACCCACAATGGGGAAATTTCACCTGCACAATCTAACAAATCTGTGCAGTGAAACACCACATACACACTAGTGAAGACACATACTAGGGGGCAGTGAGCACACTTGCCCAGAGCGGTGGGCAGCCCTACCTGCAGCATCCGGGGAGCAGTTTGAAGTTAGGTACCTTATACTCAAGGGCACCTCAGTCATGTCCTGTCAGCTCAGGGGATCAAACCAGCAACCTTCTGGTCGCAAGGCTGGTTCCCTAACCTCCAGCACATGACTGAACCAAAGAGGTTTTACAAAGAGGTTTTAGAGAAAGCTTGGTTTTGGTGAGCTATCTAATTTACAGTGTTGGTATAAAAACCGCTATGCTGTTCAGGTCTGGTGGGTTCTCAGCCGCTGATCACAGAATAAACTCCCTCTCACAGCTAATCTCACAGCTCCTCTCTACAGGATCTACCTGCAAGTCAGAGCACACAGACCTACTTCACTGCTGGCTCAGGTCAAAGCCATTAGAGCACAGTAGAACAGCTGCAGCAGCAATATGAACAGGTGTTTCTCTAAATCCTCCAAGCACCTGCACAACTGTACACCTAAAGCAGTTAAGTGGCCCGTTCCTAAAAGTTCTCACTCCTAAACTGGAGAAACAGAAAATGCTGGCAGATCCACCCAATTGGACGTGTTGATCACCTCTGCTGCTTATTAAGAAGGATTAGCATACCAGTTCAGATTTAAGACGACATTATTGGCCACTATGACACAGAGCGCACAGGCCTTTGAAATATGTGTAAAAACACATCAGAAGAACTGTCTGCACCAATTCTGGCTCATTTATGCAATATACAGCTTTAGATCTTGGAGGCAAAATCCCAGGACCTTTTTTAATTGGTGTACACGGCAAATGCTTTATATGGAAATGAAGTCTTTAACACTTCTACAGTAACATATGATTTTTTTTTAAAGAAAACGTCCTTTCTTATTCATAGGAGGATCCGTTTTGCTGAGTGACTGACAAAAGACAACTAGACCACTGATGAACAAACCAAAACTTTTTCATCATTACATATGTTGTGTTATAATTACATGTTCCAGTTAACCAACAAACCTGTGTCAGTGCTCAAGCCCATTTTCACACATGCACATTTACCCAGTAACATAACATTTTTCTAATTTAGACTGTGCCTTCAACATATCGCTGAAAAACTGATTGAGGGAGACGGGAGAACTCGGAGAACTTTAGACGGAGTTCTAGGCAGATTCTGCTTTCAGAGGAGACGAGGTGATGGTGGGGACTGCGAAAACTTCCACCACAGGAAATTAAAGGTAGAGATGGAATGTACTGGGCGTTACACTGGAAAGAGGAAGAGTTTCAGACATGGTCCACTCCCAAATTCAGTTATTCCATAACTTCGTTAAACAAAAAGAGGTTATGCAAAAAGAGGAATGCCAAAATCAAAATATCTGTCAAGTTGAAAACATCACAGTACAAAGAGTTAAAATTCTGACCCTATGCATGTGTGCATGGCCACTTCATGGCAAAGCAGAATGTTGTATCTTCATGGTCAAGATTTCAGTTTTTATGAGTAAAAAGCCACAGCACTGTATTTCATACACAATTTTAAAATAAAGGATCTGTTTGCTATTGACGTTGAGAATGTTACCTCCTGTTGACAGGCCTTTCATGGTATGTATGAAGGTGTACGCCCTGGTAAAGTATCTCTGAAGAGCTGCATTTGTCAATAAAGCAAAACCTGAATATTACCATTGAAAGTACGCTGATAACATCAAGTCCTACATCAGCAGGACAGCAGTAAAAAATATAGACAAAGTGAACTAGTTTGTGTATTGCAATAAAAATTTGACTGGATTAGTGAAATGTACTAGTGCTCTCAGTAAACACAAACACACTTTTACGGTTTCCAAGCTGAAATGGAGACTTTGGGTCCATGCAGTTTAGAGAGAGGATTGCTTTTCTTCAATGTATGCCTCCTGAATTGAGTCAAGAAGTGGTGGGGCATCGCACGTGCACTTTTATTTTGAAGAGTTTTGATCAAAATAAGGCAATTCGCTCAGTAACCATATCACATAACTGATTCACTAATGCGGTTCAAACAGGCCTTAATCACAATATAACAGGCATATCACAATTATAATGTAGCATCACTACTGCAGTACACTGTTAGAGATAAAAGGTACTGAGCAAATCATCAAAGTACAATGTAAATGTACCTCAAAGTTACAAAATTGTTTTGTTTTTTATGTCCAATAAATTTTTCCCAGGTGAAAAGTACATATTTGTACATTTTCATAACCTAATGTTTTAAAACTCACCAATAAAATAAAAAGCCTGGAGATGAGACGGGGTGTGTGGAGTCAATACAACTTAGAAAATGTCATTTCAAAAGATTATTCCCTGACTTAATGTACTGAGACGTGCCTTTGAGGGTACCACCCGAGTGACAAGAGGAATACTGCCCCAGTGACCGTTTACTACCTTAATTTCTGACAGTGCACTGGTACTTTGCTCATATCGTGCAAAGTCAAATTCATTTCATACATTTATAAATAACAAAACCATCAGAAATGAATGAGTAAGAAAGATTTTTTTCCATGGTTGCTTCTCAGTGATCATATGCAGACAGTATTTTTGGAAGTTATACACATATGTGCAGCCTCCGGCCTGCATGGCTGAGAAAGTGCAGCAGCTGTTGTGGCCGTAGAAAACAGTCTGTTTTGATCCTTGTGGCACTCAGTGTAATTCATACAGGAATTATCACAAAGCTCAGAGAAAACAATTTAGAATGCATTACAACTGGAGATGCTTTCTCACAAGCCGTAATCCCTCGTGAATAAATCAGCCACAAAGCATGAGCGTGTAAAAGCTCAGACAACCGTACGAAAATAATGACAGAGTTTGCAGGCAATTCATCAAGGCATGGCAAAAACATTAGTTCGATGTAAGCACAGCAGTTATGAAACGTTCCCACCTGGATACGTGTGACAGGAGAACAAGAAACAGCACAGCTAATACACAGGCACACGTGTGCACACACACACACACACACACACACAAAAGTCAGCAATGATGACCACATAATCTGACATTTTCTTCGTCTACAGGAATGTTAATCCATATTCAGTGTGCAATGAGTTACTAGGGCCACTCACAACATGCTAGATCTAGAAATCTAGGTATAGGTCATTCTCTCAATTTATACCCTCCTTGTTCACCATGACTAACTTTAGAGGAACTTGATTATATTTACAAATATTGAACATATGGCTTTCTGACTGCTAATCCAAGCAGCCCACGATGATTTTCATGCAAAGCCATTTGGAAAGTAGGTAAACATGAACATGTGTTACCACAAGCCTTCTAGACTTTGGCCTTTAATAATATTGATCAATACTGTGATCATATGAATAATATAATGTTATACAATGTTATTTCAAGTGTTTTTTTATTCACTTCAACTGGAGCTGGGTGAAATATAAATAAAATATATATAAAATATATGGCAAAATTACAATAATAATATTGTGATACTTCATGAAATTTTCATGACCCATGATATGCAACAAAATGTCATTTGTTCCAGACATCCGGTCATTGTTGGTAAAAGCACTGACAATATGCATAATACGTTCAGAAAAGCATATTGTACTGTAGTTGACATCATTTATCACAATAACAATATATACTACCCAGCCCTATATTAAGCTCTTCTTCTTGTAAAATCATTGTAATCTTTGGGTAGTTCAGAAATGTCAACAAAAGAAAATTGTACTTAATTACAGCCAAAGAGAACATACACAAACTAATTACCTACTCACATACAGACTCATGAAACAATGAAACTCCAGGAGAGTAAAATAAATAAGCTTGTTTGGTAGATAGGAGCCAATTTGTTGACTTTGTCAGTGGGTTCATTTAGCAGAAGCTCTCCTCCGCAACGGACTAGACTCAGTTTAGTGCACTAATCTGGATTATGTTCCCTCAGATGTGCTTTCAAACTGGTAGCATTACCAGTTTTACTAATCTGTCTTGTGCCAAGACAAGACTGTTATTATCAACCTTTAGTTGAAAACCAACATATTAGCAAATACTGGTGTGTTATTAATTTCAAAAGTTAGACCAGAAGGTAATTATATTCCCATTAGGGAAAACGCAAGTTATACACAAAGGCTCAAGCTCTGTTTTAAAAGCTAGGCTGCTCCAATCAGTAGAATAAAATCCAGCCTATGTTCGAGGAAGCTACTAGAGTATTCATCAGTTTTCCTCTACGCCATTGTGCATGCGTCTGAACCAAAGAGAATTTAAAAGAAATGCCAGGAAATGAAACCAACATGTCTTAAAATACCAGTAAAATGTATAGTAAAATGTACAAGATGTTACTTCCTAACTTGTAAATCTGTTATGAAATACTGCAGGACAGCATTACACACAAACAACTTCATCTCTGGCCTGCTGCATTACATTCATATCAATGTCCTGCCTGCAGTATTTTCTCCAACATGTTTTATGTGCTGACTCGATTCCAATGCTGTGACAAAACGGTCTTGATCGATGGTTCCAGTTTGCACAGGACAGTGCTTTCTTACCTGCAGCTTTGTTTTTGGAAAGCAGTTTCTGTGTGTACTTCTTAACTGAATTTGGATCATGGTCATGACGCTTCTACAGACCATAATTGTTTGCTGATAGCTAGAATATCATTCCATCTTAAACTGTTCCCGCATTGCCCCTCGTGACATGACATGGGATTATTAGGAACTCAACAGTAATATTTTTACATATTAAAAAAAGTCAGTTATAGAACTTTTGTGAAATGTAGTGAAGACGTGTTTGGTGTCCAAATTGGCTTCTTTGGCTTTGCACTGTGAGGATAATGTAGCTAACAGATAATGGAAGAACCGTAGGACTAAATGATCACAGGCTTTCCTCAAGCTGAATTGTAAGGAAATCTCAGACTTTCATATGTGGTTTCTGTCACTGCACAATGCTATCTACAGACTACTCGGCCCATTGGTTACTTTTGGTAATGGGTGGGATATGAGTGACCGACACATTTAGACTCATCGACCACACTTGGGGTAAGTAGATACTTGTGTAAATGAGATTTTCACTGATCTATTCCCTTAACAAGAATCTGTTATAGCTTACACCATGCCTCATTTAACATTTAATACATTTAATTACGTATTTATTTTATTCACGGTTCATCAGCACCAAATGTACTTCTGACCAAGTTCACATCCGTATGTGAACCTGCAGCAGTCAGTAAGTCTGACTCCCTCCTCAATGTGTTTAACATGCTTGTATAATAGACGTCACTCATCTCTGGAGAGACTCTGCAGTGATACTGTGTCTGTCAGCGCACACAGGCCTGTCTTCACCATGCACACTGTGTCTCTGAGCCATGTCTGGCACAGCACACGCAGCCTCCATCACCCTCTCACTGACCCTCTTCCAGAGCCAGTCAGGGAGTCCATTCCACCGCTGCTCATAACATGTTCTCAGACATTTGGGCAAGTTTCAAAATCAACAAGCTTATTTTTATTCTTTCTCTGAGGTGCAAATCAAATGCATGATGCTGGTTTCTCCTAAAACTGAACAGCTTGGCATCGTCTTTCAAACAGTAAATCAGCTTCATAAAGAAAAATGCTTGTAGAAGTACAACTTGATGGCATGTAGGATTTTTGACGATTTTGCTCTTACTTAGACATGCCACATCTATTTTGTTTAAACTTTCCCATCAGCTGAAGCCAGTTTCTTTATAAAGAACCCTACCATCTGCTTCTCTAGGTCTATCATGATTATTTTATTTAAACAACAAGTAATCAATCCTAATCAATGAAACGCTACCTTTACAGTGAATAAGCAATGATTAGTGTTCAAGATGATTTTGTGCATTTTTTTACGCATATTTACTTCACATTCCTCTACTTATCTTTCTGAAATAAACAGTGATGGACAGGACTGAATGATGTGGAAAAAATATGCGAGTGTGATTTTTCTGACCAAAACTGCATTCGCAATTAACCCGCAGTTACTTTGTATGTATGAATCTCCAGGCCTCTGACATCCAAAAATAAGGGCCATTTCACAAGCTCCAAATTATTAGTGCCTCCACTTAAAATACTGTATAATACAGACATAATCAAAATTACAGATCTTGCGATTTGAAAATTGTACCCTTTCAAATTTCAAGTATTCAGAGACTTTTAGTTTTGTTACATAATAAACTTACAGCGCATACAGCCACTTCAAATTTACACCCATAATGTCTCGACATTGGAGCTCGTGACATGAACAAAAGAACAAAAACTGAGAGGGAAAAAATACCTGGACACCACAAACGAATATCATTAGAACAAAAGCAAAGATGTTGTTGGCGCTCACTGTTTTGAAAAGTCTACGGTAGGAAGGATCAATTCTGGCCCATTGTTTTAGGCACACGGTCTTCAGTTCATTGCGTATTGTTCTCTGTGTAACCGCTGTTCCTGTTGCTTTCAGAACATCCTGCTGTCTTCTCTCTTACCAGCTTTCAACATGAAGTGTATATATGCACCAAGTATCTTGAGCAACAAAAAAAGTGTCTGAATAGTTGTTTCCCCTCACTATAAAAACAACTAATCATCCTATATATGTTTATATCAATGAATATTTATACTACATACCATATAGACATATCGTAAATACGTGAATAGTCACAGTTGTGTGACCAGTGGGACAACACATTAGCTACTGATAATCCTATTAATACCATAAAACTATCAAGCTTTCTTTCTTATAGCTCCACTCTGTCTGAAGTTTTGTACATGTGAGAACAACCCAGACTAATACTCAGCATTTCCATCATTATATTAGTATGCTATCTGTTTTTTTTAAGGTTCATTGTTTATCATTATTACAATTGTTATTAATTCTTGTGTATTTCTTCACATCAGTCATAATTGTGAGCAAGAATAAAACTTACATTTTCAATAGTTTCCTAAAGGTTTTCTGAAAAAGAGCATCCGATTGCGTCATGATACAGAGGAAAATTCATGTAGGGACTAAGGGGTCAAATATCAAAATAACTGGCTGATTGCTAATATAACAATATCAGTGCTATGGCTTGCAATTGTTTACAGTTTTCAAGGCATCCTGCAACAAATATTTAAAAGAGCATGTGCTTCCTCTTAGAATGTGCTCTGGTCTTCCCTATGAGAGGTACACAGACAACTAAACAAAACCAGAGACATGGAAGAAAAGCATTTTCCTGATCCCTCTGTGCCAGCAACAGTAAGTAAGGAGTGCAGTTTAGCAAACATCATCTGAAACCAATGCTACGCCATCCTTCATCTGAACTAAACCAGCACAGAAGTTGATGGAGGCATGCTGTGGTTATAATATTTACCTTTTTTCCCACTAGATGTACTTTGAGTTCTGTGCTCTTAACATCTGCAGAATGCTTCCTTAATTTGTCACACTTTTTTAATCTCCAGTGGCAGGATGTAACTGCAGCTATTTGGCTCTGAGGCTTGCCTGCTCTGCCAGTACAGTGTAACACTGAACACAGACCTTTATTGTTGTCCTCTGAGTTGCCTGTATTTGGTGCTGATGATGTGGCTGATAATCTTCTATATGAAGATTAGAGGGGACCAATGAAAATATTTGGCAGAAAATAGAATTCCTTGTGGGCCGATGATTGAGATATTACAGGTCAGCTGGAGGACAGCTATCTTAAATGACAAGGCATGTCTGAGGAACGTCCTGTCCCTTGCTTTATGCAGAGTTTTAAATTCGTCTCAAGCTGTTTTATCACACGCTCTATCAAAGGCATGACTAGAAAGTTGACACACGAATTGGAAAGTCGACACTACCTACTGGGCCATTTAACATCCAATCTAGATAAGTAATCTAGATAAATATGCTTTTCAACGCAATATGACACGGGAGTTAGGCCGACTACCAATTTTTACTAGTCAACTAGTTGCCATTACTATATTAAAAAACATTCATCTTCAGGAAACTCCTATTTCATAGCAGTTTCTTATAGGGGCTGGGGCAGAAAGTGCACCACAGGGCAGTTTTTCTGTGGTTTTTCAGTAATGTTCAACCTCAGGCACGCTGCCTAGAGTCATACACATCTGATGTAAACTGCACACTAAAATCACCACAGCTCTCAGAAACTCCTCTCTCACAGAGAAGTGAAACTGGCTCTGGCTTCCCTCCACAGGTATTATTGTTAATCCCACAGGAAACAAATAATCATTTATTAAGCCAAATGCTACTAGTAAGCAGTTCTATCTCTACTGACTGATAAGCCTTTCTGAGCGAGCTACAGGCCTAGTCACTTGACCAGGAAACATTCATTCCACCCAGTTTTAAGAAGTTACTTGAGAATTTTAACTGTAGCCCGTCGACTGGTGTCCAGAGTGCCAACTATTGGGTTTATTGGTCACCTGGTTTGTGCAAAAAAATAGTTTTGCCTTTCTTTAATCATGCCATCAAAGGTTTATCAGTGTTTAATACTGTATATTGAAAAGCATTTCACAATTGCGATATAGATTTTAAAGATGACACAATTCTGCTCATCTCTGTGGTTGGTTAGTGTGGTGGTTAACACCTTTGCCTTCTACGCTGTAGACTGGGGTTCAATCCCCGACCAGGGCAAGCACCCTACACTATACCAATAAGGGTCCTTGGGCAAGACGCCTAACACCACCTTGGCCTACCTGTGTAAAATGATCAAATTGTACATCGCTCTGGATAAGAGCGTCAGCAAAATGCCGTAAATGTCTCTTCCAGCATCAGTACTGAAATCTTGAGTATCAGCTGATACCCGTCAAATAATGGGCCTCATTTGCCAATATCTTCAGAAGTTTTTTCTTAAGGTTGTGCTATTCAGTGTGTGTCGATTCTGTTCTTATCTGTTCATAGGCAAATGAGGCCCATTCTTTCTTTGAAAACTACTAAGCTTTAAAATGTGCTACTTGTAATTGGTGTCTAAAAGTACGCTATCACTATCAACTACTTCAAACTACTTAAACCACTCAAACTCTTTTGCTCCACAGAAAGGAATGCACAGCCAACATTACACAATGTGAGACAGTTCTATTTCTAGATATATTTGTTACATCTGGTATCTGGTTTTAACCAGATTCATTTGTTTCTTGTCTTTTCAGCACTTTCTGCTGATATCAGCCTGACACGGTTATCTAGAACTGGATTGGTGCCATGTCTAGCAGCAATACGGCCACAATATGGTAAAACCCACCATCTTAGAAAGCAAACACAATGCTACGCTTTATGCAGGTACTCTGCTTTTCTAAACTATGCTCCTTACAGCTCATTTCATATTAGATTTATTGTATCTTGAAGTCTTAAAGGCACCTCTAAGACTGAATGAACATTTCACCCCGAGCTTTGACACTGTTCCACTTCTTAACAGCTTCTATGGTTGGAGTTAGAGGTGTGCTGATCTGCAGTGCTTTGCTCCCACTGAAGTCCTGCTGCTACCCCACATACCCTGTACAGATCTACTATAAAACAGCATAACTTCATAGAGTTGCCTGGCCTGAGACCAGCACTAAACTCCCACTCTCACTCTTATTCACACAGTGCTGGAACAGCCTCCTGCATGAATGGAAGACCTTTACTGCTCCTTCCACCTCTTCCTGGCCTGAGGCTGATCAGCACCTGAGGGGTTTACTGTAGGAGAAGAAATACTGTCTTCTGGCACTTGAGAAACTCAGAAGAGAAAGAGAGCAGCAGCAAATGTCAAAGTATGTTTCTGGGAATGCAATAAAACAAAGAAAAAATTTGAAAGAATGGTGGCTCTTATTCATCAAAGCTATGTACCACTAAATGATTGTAACATGAGCCCAATACAAAAAGTATATTATTTTAACTTTGTTATTCATGGGTTTCATTTTTGGTGTATCTGGACAGTCAAACGCATATCTGGTAGAAATGCATATCAATTTGAGCACAAAATTTATCAACCTGAAAAATGACTGATGCAGCTAATCTAAATTATTGTCAATACAATCAATAATATCAATAGCAACAGTAAAAAAATCACACTATAAAATACTATAATACTATAATAATACTACTAATTATTTTGCACATGAAAATCCTTGTACTAAAGTGAAATTACTGTACCTAGTTTTATGTGCACACTGATATAAACAAATTCTGCAACTACATGTTCCACTTAAAGGCTTTTGCTTTATACACTGATGTAGCAAATAACTACCTCCCTAAAAATACAAAACAGCTTATGTTGTTGAGCTCAAGCACTGCAAAAATTTTTTTATATTTTTTTATATAGAAAATCACTCTACACAATTACTTTATCTGAAAAAAACTACACTTTTGTTATTTCACATTTTATTCTTTTCAGTCAATGTAATTTTACCACTATAAAGCTATTCAACTTCTGGCCACTAGGGGCCAACCCCAAACTCAACCTATGAGAACGAAAACTTATGAGCCTGCTGAATACTTATGTCTTCTTCTTGGCTCACTATCAAAACATCTGCAAGAATTAGGCCATGGTTCATGTAAATTATGTCTATCAGACATGCAGTTACTCTTACTTTATTCAAGATGGTCAAATCTGAGCTTGCTTCTACACAACTTTGACGATTGAGAGCCAAGATCTACTTCTGACCTTGAACCTCTTTGTAAAAAAAATACAAGTTTAGCTAGAAAGAAAAAAAAAACAGCACATAAAAACTAGATCCCTCTGATTACTCAATTAAAAAGTAATTGTATAAAATCTCATGTTCTCAAATTGGGTTAGTAATTACTTGTTAGTTCACAAGTAAACGATCAAGTCTATCTGCAGGTCAATGGAAATGTGTTTAGCAGTCTAAACCATCGTCACCACAAGGGGGAGTTATTAGCTCATAAGTCACTTTTGTGCGTGCAATTTAAAAAAGGCAAACCCACACCAGCAGGATTTCACTAAGGCATGCATGTTTGTAATTATAAACTGCATGGCTATCATGTTAAGGTGTTTATGAAGTAAAGATGTATACAAAGTTAAAGGCCTTGTTTAACTAAGTTCAGGCTCAGACAGCTAGGAGACTAACTAGTTTGTCCAGCAATATTCAACGTTAGGTTTCGCTGTAAAACTACACACATACAGTGTGAAGAATGTCAATAGAACATCTGTTACAAGCTTTAAATGCTTCAAATGTCTATCTTTAAGTGGGGGCAGCCTGAGCACTATTAAACCCTGTATGAGAAAGTTAATGTACACTATCCCATCGTACACCTTGGCAATAACATAACATTAAAGCGCTATAGGAAAGTAGCATTATCCCAGTGGTGGCACTCAGGGTGCTTATAAAATGAAGATTTCTGCAATAAACCCGGCTATAAAATGAATTAAGACAACAATATAAAGTTCATGGAGGAACCACGTTTGCTTCCCTAAATTGGGAAGTGATTCTTCTGTCCGCTGAGCAATCAATCACTCAAAAGACCCCCTTTTCGCACCTTTATTTTTTATTACTGTAGGGTTTTGGCGAGAGCTCTATGAAGTACCGAGTTCCACAAGTGCAAGCTTCTCTATGGATTTTTTAAATGGCCGCGCTAATAATGAGACGGAAAACATCTGAAGGTGTAAATGCTAAGCAGTCTGTTCCATTGGGAACATGGCAGTTTACAAAGACAGCTCAGAAAAAAGATGCATGTTCCAGCTGTATCATTAATGTGGTATGTAGCTCATGCTACTTTATCATTTAACAACTCCACAGGTTGGAAAAGAGGTGCTTTTAAAACCATGGAAACTAATGTTTTGTACCATACCTTCAATCTCCCAAGCATTTTATTCCCTTAGTGTTTTATAGGAGTGTTAGAGAGATTTTAGCTCATTAAATATTGGTTCAAAAGTGTTATTACGACCAATTACGGCTTACAGTCTATACTACAGGAACTGTATTATAGCCAGATTTCAAGATTACTTCACAAGAGATTTGTCTAACATTCAAATACTAACATAAAAACGAATAATATAGGAATTAGGCCTCCATACTTGATATAATTAACTGATACTTTGAACACCACAATACCTTATAACAACACAATTCACTGTAATTGATGTAATACTGTATTAATAATAAGACATTAATCACATGTCTAAGTTATAGAAAGTTACTTCTATCTTTCTCTTAAACCCAAAACCTCTTGAATCCTTACTAGCCTTACCTAGTTGCATGCTACATTTTCATGAACTTGGCTTCATTAACAAGTTATGCAGAATTTTGGCAGAATTTTCAAGGAGAACAAAATCCTTGTTGTAATATTATTTATTAAATGAGACTCTTAGTGCTGTCTCTCTTCATTCCATCTAGACTGCAGTAAAAAAACACCTTGCTGTGTGACTTCACAGCAATCTTAGTGCTGTAATACTGTTGTAAAGCTCACCTTGTAGATCATCTGTAAAAGCCATTACCATATGTAACCAATACAGGGGCAGCATAATGAATTTGAACCTGTTGCTAAGGAACCTTACATTCTTAGACAAGAAACTAACATATTTGCTGACCACCTCTTTGAGCTGTACCAGAGCTCAGGGGAAGGAAGTCTGACTTTCTTCATGGAGACGGGTCACCAAGGTGATGACTACAATCTGATATGATTCAGTACAAAGCTTAGCAGACATGAAAGCAAGAGTGGAGAATGAGGCCCAAGGTGCACCACATGGCAATGCTGCCCAAACGTAGCTGCAGAGGGATCAGCTCAGTTTGGAGATTTCCCTGCTCTAATAATTCCATTTAACCCAATACTTCTCAACTGAATGAGATCTGTAATAGCAGGCAGATCACTAACCTGTGCGGGACACTTCTGCCATATAAAGAGTGCTGGATAAGTACAGCCACAGGGCTTGAGTTCTGCACTCACCATGTTGGCAACTGTGTCCATGGAAGCCTGGAGGACACTGACAGTGCTGGGATGACACACCTGTACATGACCCACCGTTAGAACAAACACCATAGCTGCAGACAGCCGGAAGACAAAGATAACCAGACACAAACCATGGTTGTCTCACAAAAACATCATATGAATCACTCGGGACATCTAATCAGCTCAGATCATTCATCAATAATTTGGCCTACTGCTTTTTGCATTTTCATGATTGGTTTTGTCAGAACTTTTTTGGTTTTACAACTGAAGCTATAAATTATTCATACCCAATATGCTTATGAAGTGATATATTATCATTTATGTTTCAATATCAGAAAAAATGTATTTAAGAAAATTACACAGAAACATGAAGGACTAAGTATAATATCAAAATTGGCCAAAACTGTCCGTAGTTTGCCTTTATAACAGCTGGTGTTCTTTTCAGGAGACATTCGGGTTCTCCAAGAAATCTACAGGGATGTTTTTCCGCAACTCCAAAGTTCAGTCATAGAAATTGGTTGTATCTTGTGCTTTCCATGATCATCAAAGTAATCCAAAGCAGGCTTGGACTCTGGGGTGGTCAGTCCAATGTTCTAAAAACACCAGCAGTTACTGTGTTTCATTTCCAAATGTTCTACTCTTTTGAACACTTCCTTCATGACCGACACACATTCCATTCAGACCGACTGTGTTATGTTGTATTCTCCTAGTGGAAGGATGGACAGAAACGCCTGTGTTTTTTTTTTTTCCAAATCTGAAGCAAGAGTGGAGCTTGATTTTCCTAAAGATGTACTGTTAATATGATGGTGACAGTTCTGGTGGTCTACCAGGTCTTGCACGGTTGTTTGGAGTTCTGTTTTTATATCTTAATTTTTTAACTCCAACTTGAGAAACTTTTTGTTTTATTTTTTTAGATTTCCCTTTCTTTATGCAAATGGAATATATTGTGTCATATATCTTCAGAAATACTTCCTGGCAAATGAACAACTTGTACCTAATGGTTGTTTTGAGAAAAAGAAAGAAATAAATGGTCTCTGACTTTTGCACATTTTGAACATTTTTTGCTTTCGACCAAGCGGTCAGTTTGCACTGAATCTATGAACATTGCATTGCTTTTTACATTAGCCTATATAGGGTGGTGTCATGTGCAAAAGTGTTGAAACTTCAAATCAGACCTAAGCAAGTAATTTAGCTTGAACAGTTCAAACCCCTCAGTACAAGCATCACAATAAATTTCATATTAACTGTTAGTAGTACTGAATTACTATGATCCATAATGCAAATAATTAGCGTCAAATTAGTGGCACAGCAAAACTTCAGATCCCTGATCAAGCTGAACAGAACTAGGCATTGGTTTCTGCAGTGACGCGCAGGTGGAAAACATATTCTTTTAAGACGAATTGCAAGTATGCAGATACAGCTCACCAGCATGTAACTGGGTTTTTTCCAGGCAGCCTGCCAAAGACAATCAGATCACATTCACAGCTGCAAAAACCTTACATCCTATGTGAGCAAAAATATGATTAATCGAAAACTAAATGTCCTTTTTGGTAACAGATTCAAAGAGTACAGCTGTGTAATCAATTCAATGAGCAGTTTGAAGAGAGATCATTAGAGACCTTCTCTTCTCCTCAACCTGCTATATTCTGAAAGATTCCTCTGATACTTGACTGAGACTGTCTTTAAATCAAATAACAGAACCAGGGAAAACACTGGATGTTACACTCTTTTGGAACTGAATGTGAAAGAGATTTCCAGTGTTTGATCTGACGTAATGTTACGTGTGATAAAACCTTCTTTTCTTTGTCCAGATGGGAAAGAAGACTGTTTCTTTTAGAGCATCCAAAACTTTCCATGTGGTCTGTTTGTGCTAATTTAGACCTGTTTAGGGTAAAATATATGCGCACCCTACAACATCTGCTCATTTTCACTGATAATGCTGGTGGATAAGACCACCTGCACAATAACTCAACTAAACACCAGTCAAACATGCGTGACCATGTAAACTGGGCATCAATGACCATGACAGGAATTTCTGCAATGAAGGAAAGATGAAATTCCTCCAACATGAGGAAGGACATAAGCAAATTCTTTTCTACTCATAACCAGGAGGGTAACCTTGTAATACTAAAGCTGGTACAGCTTTTTTTTAACCATGTTCTTCTTAAAAGGCTACTGTGTGGCTCTGGGTGATATTGGTAAAAATCTATATTACAACATTTTTCAAATATACAACAACATATAAGCGAGAATTATCGAAATGAACTCTTGCTCCCTGAGTGCTGCTACTCTATGCTAAAAAAATGTGTCACAGACCTGACAGAGCTTGTTTTGATCACACAGTTTTGTTCTGTTTTCTTCTCACAGCCTCCTTTTGCAGGACCTCCAGTGGCCATTCCACCAGCAGAATGGAAATCCAGTTTTACAATCTTTTTAAAGTGTCATTTTAAAGACTCCCTTCGGCTCTGAGATCTTGTTGGACTCAATCTCCCAGAATCCCCTGGGACATCACGTGACTCCAGCCTCATTCTCTCCAATCAGCGCTCCAGTTCTCCAGAGTACTGATCAGTAACACCTGTTCTTCTTTGATTAGTTTAGCTTAAAGCCTGGGCTTGTAGACAGTCTCATTGTGAGGTACTACTTCTTTCCACAGAGTTACTGAGTGTCACTTCTGACTGTTTATTCCTGTTCTGCCTTGTTTCTGACCTGCCTTGTGCCTGATCCCTTTAGGACTTTTGTTTTTGTGTATATTGTCTTTTCTGGATTTGACCATTTCTTGTAACTTGACTATGATTGCAGATTCTGTTTGCACTAGAAAAGCCTCTCATTCACCTTTTATCTGTGAGTGTCTGCGTCATTATGTCATGTTACAAATAGACTGTTCCCCATAACTAATATTAATTAGGACACTGGCTCTTTGTGAGTGAAACGTTGCTACTCTATGTTGAGCTGCTAGTGAGCAATGATGGGTGAAAAAAGAAGGGGTGAGAACCCCGCCCCTCTCTGTGAAACCCATTCGCACCTCTCCACAAGATGCCATAGTTCTGCTAGGACAAAATGGACAACACAAATGCAGCTTTCCTCATATCAAATTTTTGGAACAACAAAAACAGCATTAAATGTTACAAAAGCCCTTTTTAAAATGTTGATCTGCTTGCTTACCTATGAACATGAAAATTCAGTTTTCTTCCAGTTTTGTAAATTTCCATAGAAATACAATCAACTTCTTTATAGAAAACAGCAGGGACCTCTGTTTTTTGGCTAATGTAAAGTGTTAAAATTAGGGACGCACAATAATACTGGACTACTAACGGTATCAGCAGATGTTTACATCTGATTAGTTATTTCAATCTGATACCTGATAATGTATTTACTGCTATGTAAAAGAGCAGAATCTTTTGTTGATTTGGAGCTACTGTGCTTAAATTTTCACAAGTTTTATTTCTCTGTAATGTTACTCCAGGTAAATGTAGTCCCAATTTCTACATTTTTGAAATGGTAATGTATTGACATCAACAGATATGTAAATAAAAAGTACTGGAGACTGGCATCTGCCCATAATTCTCATATTTCTCAGTGCATCCCTGTTTAAAACAATAGAAAAGTGGCTACAGAGACTATTTTGTGAGCAACATATCATAAATGATAATAAATGATCATAATACTTATTATTTTTCAAATATTTTGCTTAAAGTACTGCTACAATGAAAAGGCAATATCATCCATGCTTCCCCTATTGTTAAATTCCTCAAACTCACTGTTGCCCAGATTGGGCAAGACACAGACATCAGGGTGCAAGATGCAAGATGCAGGCTTCATATTGTTTTTATTGTGCAGTATTAGCTTATTTTTGGCAAACCAGTGTGGATCCAGTTACTGATATAGTAGTGTGATTTAGCGATGTGATACAGCTGTGTGGGGCTAGCTTGTGTCGTAGGAGCAGCATCTAGTTTGGGGCTTCTAGCATTTAATCACAGAATTCTATGGTCCTTAAAAAAATCCTTTTTTTGCAAACTGAAATACTAGTTTGGGTTGATTTTATGGAAATACAGTGTTGTATCCCTGAATGGGCTAGTAGAAGACGTGACACTCATGCACCAGTAGCCTTGAAGGGCACACCAAATCAAAAAGAAAACAAACGATACATCACCCAGCAATACTACTGTCACTTGTGAAACAAAGGATTTAAGTGGGCAATGCTCAAACATGGATAAATTCCACATAACAAAAATAAACATCAAGAATTAACACACTGAACAAGAACGAACAAGACTTCTCATCTTGACTGTATAATATACTACGAGCTTCACTTGCTCCATTTGAACACATGTTTACTACAGAACAGAATTGAAGCGATTGCTATTTTCATCGTGCCAAGTAGGCAGAGCCTTTAATGACCTTAAAGCTGTGGAACAAAAACTGAAAATCCTTTGCCATCTAAGAGCTTTATCATTTCATTGATATGGTTACATTACAATACTACAAGTATCCATTTCTTTAAAAATAAAGTCAAAACATCAGTAACTGTTTGGACTTTGTGAAAGATGCTGCCTTGGCAGCTTGGTGTCAATTTCCCTGCCCTAACTTGAAAAACATTCAAAATCTGGAATTCCTTCAGTTCCCTCACACAAAACACTGCTACTTAGTGGCTTTACATCTGAATGAATGTTACATTTGCAAACAAGAAGAAAAAATATTTTTGAGTGAATCATAGTTTAGGATTGTAAATGGTGAACACTGCTTGCAGACGTGCAGCTGTGCAGGCTTGTCCGATTGGTTCGGCCATAAAAAGAGCAAACATTTCTTTATTGAATTAAACAGGTACACAGTGAATTAATGGCATTCAATGATGGATGGACGGCCTTTGATGAAGAGCACAAAAGCCAGAGATACGTCTTAGGATGGTGGCCTAACTCGCCATGCTTCAAACCAAATGGCTTCGGTTTCTACTGCCAGCTGTTCCTGGCATCACTTTTCTTTGCTACAAAGGAGCCTTGTCTGAGTGGATTACTAGCTCACTGGGGGAGGAGGTCACAAAGTCCTCCAAGGCTTTCATTCTTACAGAGCCATGGATGAGCAGGTGTCAGAAGTTAAGCTCAGCCTGTAAAGTCTCCAAACATGCTTTGGAAGCAGAACGTAAAAGAATAAAATGTTTTCGTTCCCAATGTTTTGTACAGAGTGAACCAGAACAGACCACACATCAATTAGTTACATTCAGTGCAGTGATTCCGTCAAATGTTACTAATGATTACTGATTTTAAAAAATAAAAATCAATGGCAGAAATGTATAGAAGCATATAAAACTAAAATATAGTATATAAAATGGCAAGGTACTCTTATTCTTTGAATTAAAATTTCCCATTCATATATGCAATTTGGGACTGAGAATGAAAAACAAAACTCAATTTTACCATTTTAATTTGCCATTTGGTACAGTAGTATTTCATTTACACAGCAATTTGGATGCTTTCCATGTTGCTTTATTTAAATGGCAATGTATTTCCAGAACTGCATATTTATGCTTCATGTGATTATGCAATAATGGTGTCAAAATGCTAATTAAAATGTAATTTGACTTATATAATAATAATTAATAATGCATAGAAATTTGCATTATCCAAGAGATCAAGCTAGAAACCAAGCCAGCAAGAATATGTAATTGCAAAGTAGACAGGCCTTATTTCTGGCTAGGTGTTCTCTTCAGTAACAGTTTTAAATGCATAATAAGTAAAACACATTTTAATAATCATTTTCAAGCCATTATTGCATAATCCTACAAAACTGGAATATACAGTTCTGAAAATACATGTTAATTTAAATAAGGCTAGACATAATTTTCTGGATAAATTAAATGTCAATACTAGTGTATCAAATGGCAAATTATAATGGTAAAATTGAATTAAAATGTTCAGTCTGAGGCCACAATTGCATATAAGAATGGGAAATTTGAATTCAAACGCAAGAATACATTGTCATTTCACATATCACATTCATTTGAATTTTGCAACTTATATGCTTTCATAAGAATAGATCTGCATGATATGTTTGTAAATCATTATCATAATATCTGCATTTACAGTACTAATATCACAGAAAGCTGCAATATGCAAATGAGGCCACAACATTTTTGGTTACTGTGAATACCAGTGGACACCCATGACCCTTACAGCTAGGGCTTCTGTTTAAAATAGTCAAACCTATCAAAAAACAAGAAAACACTAAGGCAAGAGTATCTTTACACTAAATTAACTATGATGCATGTGAACATTTGTTGGCCACTGCGTATTTAACACAGACAGCTGAAGCTTGTAAAGACATTCCATACATTTTATCTGAAGCTTGTAACAAACATTTTACCTCATATACTTTGTGTTTTGCAATTGTGACTCTCTAATCAAAGAATCCTGACATAGAGCCGCTGCTCTTTTCACTTCTAACAACTGCCCGAAACCTGGTTTGACAGCTTGTATTCACAGTCAGTGACATAACTAGGACTTCCAAAAGGCCTAGAGTGACAATTTACTCATAAAATTGGTCCCATACACTGTAAATCAAAACAGCTGTTTTATTCCTCCATCACTTTAGAATTACATTGGTAGTCTAATGTAGGCTAATGCATTTGTTTCCAAAAAAAAGTCACAATTACTTAACAATACTACTAGAATATTATTTTGCAGCGTTTAAATACAAGCATGATGAACTAAGTAGTACAAATCACAGACATACACTGATTATGGCCTAATATGATGTCTAATATGTTTTTGCTGCCAAAATAGTTCTTACACGCCATGACATGGACTCTCCAAGACCTTTGAAGGTGCCCTATAGTATCTGGACCCAAGATGTTACCAGGAGATCCACATGAATGCCTGAACCCAGGGTTTCTGAGAACGCTCCTTCCACCATTAATTCCCCAGGTAAACAGCGAAAAAAGAAAATGGGACACATCATGTTAGGCGATTCTTAATCTGCTGGTTCAAGGCCTGGTTCCAATGTTGGACAGGGGTTAACAATGACACTCTGACTGGTCTATGGCTATGCAGTACCACATTTCTTTCTCTAACCATCATTAAAAATGTCTGTGATTCATGCCACAGCAGCTCTTCTGTAAGTGCGGACCAGACAGCACAGCCTTCATTGCCCTCGCACATCAATGAGCCTTGGGTGCCCAACACCATGTCACCAGTTCTGGTTTATCCCTCCTCGGATCAATGTTGATAGATACTCACCACTTATGAGGGGTAGCACTCCACAAGTCTTGCAGAGATGTTACCAGCCCTGTTGTTTGACCATTAACTTTGTCCAGGTCATTCAGGTCTCCATGCCTGCCCATTTCTCCTGCATCCACCACGTCAATCACAAGAACCAAGTGTTCGCTTACCATCAGATATATCACATCCTTTGACATGTGCTGCTACTATGAGATAATTTGCATTATTTGCTACATCTGTGAGTGATCATAATGATTTGGCTCATCTGTGAATATTTTCAAATTGCCCTCATTGAAGGCCTAGAAAGCCCTGAGGGTTCCCCACTAGTGAGCATCCTGATCAGTCTCTCACATTTCAGATGAGTGTTTTGATGAATCAACACAACTCAATCCAATAAACATCACATAAATGTAGGCTTATCCTGCATATAAAGGTTCCATCAAGGATTTACCAATGTGTTTTTAATATATTGCAAAGTATGTGGTAATCACCACATGTAGAAAACAGTGTAAACAGTGCAAACAGTGCAGCGTTTTGTTTATATCATGCAGACGTTGTTAGGAATTTTAAAAGCATTGTAAATTCTTCCACATCCAAATTTATATATTACACCAAAGCATCACACCTTTAGGTCTTAAAATGAATGACTACATATTCAGAGTAATGGTCTCTATTTGTGAATTTTTCAGACATATGGAACGCAAAGGTAATTATAACACAAAGGCGACTATATGGTACTTGCACTTGTGACAAACCATATACAATTCAGAATGATCTGAATGTTCATGGGCAGGCTAGCTGGTATATAATTGGTGAAAATATCAACTACTGCATAGTCATATGGTAAAGTGACTAGACAAGACAAGAGCACTTGACTTCCACCATTGTTAATCCCAACAGCACACTTTTGCACTCCATCGCCCTGTTTATTTAAAAGACAGGAACAAATTAACCTGCAGCCTTTCTTCAGATCTAAAAACCTACATCTAAGGGTTTGAAAGGACGTGTAGCTGTCAGAAAGCCATTACTAAGAAAAGGAAATAGGTGAAAAAAGAAAAAAGTCCAGATCTCAACCTCACTGAATGTGTTTGGGATCATGAGAAGCAGAAAAACGCAACCAACCTCTCTAAGATTGAACTTTCAAAGTGTAGAAAAATATCCCTGCAGAAAACTAAAATCTCCTGAAAATAACAGAAGCTGTAGCAAAAGTGTGGACACACTAAATACTGAAAATGTTTATACTACATTTGGTTGTTGAAGTTTAGGTGTAATTTTTGTAAAATTTGTTTTCCTGTTTTTTTTATTCAGAAAAAATAATAATTTGTAGTCAATGGCTATTCTGATTAGAAATTAGTAGATAACTGTGGTCAGTAGGTATAACCACATAAGCAAGTCTATTTGACATTTTGGCATTACTTACCTATTCTATGTGGTTTGAGGCAAGTGTGTGATGATTGAGGTAGGTGTGTGTGTGTGTGTGTGTGTGTGTGTGTGTGTGTGTGTGTGTGTGTGTGTGTGTGTGTCTGTGTATTTGCATTGTAACTCCAGCGCGAAACTAAAGAAGCAAACGTCAGACACCAAACATGTCTTGGCTGAGCACATAACTGCAAACTATAATGTTTAGGGTACAGGGAATTGCAGAATCATCCCTTTAAGCTGCATATTGATGGAATAATATAGCAGAAAGTGGATACTTTTAGAAAAGTGTTCTATAAAAGTGTTTTACTACTGTTACAAGCTTGAACTCTCTTAGGTTTACATAGAACCATAATACTACACATTCACCATCAATCTGAAGAACCAATTCCCCTTGCAAAGAATCATTCAAGCATGAAATGTATCTATATAGATCTCACTGTTCTGAACAGGGGCGGCACGGCGGTGCAGCGGGTAGCACAGGGCCTGGGTTCAATTCCCTAGCCGGGTAACCAGGGTCCTTTCTGTGTGGAGTTTGCATGTTCTTCCCATGTCTGTGTGGTGTGAGTGTGTGTGTGAATGTATAGGTCTGTCTGTCTGCCCTGCAATGGACTGGCAGCCCATCCAGGGTGTTTCATGCCTTCTGCCAAATAACAGCTGGAATAGGCTTCAGCATCCCAGAAGGATGAGGGGTTTAGAAAATGAGTGTGTATTCTTCATCTTTAGAAAATGTGCAAAAACAAAGTCAGCATATGCAGTAGGTTCTTCACTAGTAAAAAGCTCTTGAAAACTGACATTTTGCCTCCAAAAGCTACAACTCTGCTCCTTGCAAGAAGATACACCAGAATAACTCATACAGGCTTCAGTGTAAATCATACATGTGATCCAAGAAATAGAAAATGATGTGTCAAAATATTCTCTGTGCGATCTCGGTCCACACTAGCACAGCGCTGACTGACCTGAGAACCATGTTTCTCTAAAGAAACATGAACACAGTCAAGCTAATTTGTTTTGCACATGACAACATCTGAATCCTCACAGAGACAGACCTGAAGACAGAAGCATGATTAAATATCATCGGATTGCTGGAAGACCCACAGTTTCTTCCTTCACGCTGAAAATGCAGTACCATTCTCACAAACCACAAAGACTCCACTGAGATTTCACTGGTCCAAATTAATGAATACCTGACGAAAGACAATCATCCTCCAAACAGTATCTCCTCAGGGCAAATGGATGTGCGTAGATGTGTATGATTGAGCCAAAAAGGGAGGAAGATTAAAGGGCAGGGTGCGTCTGAAGTGTCCCTTATATGTTCAGGAGATTTTACTGCTCAATAAAGCCTTATAAGAAAGAAAAAAAAAACCTTAAGAAAAGAACACGGGAGAAAGAGAAGAGAGGATGTTATTCAGCATAGCCACTAAGTGGTGCTCTAATACTGAGAAAAGGCTGTCTACACACAGCATCAACAGAGCATGAAGAATGGCATTTCATAACTCTCCAACCATAAACAGACAACTTAACCCTATCTAAACCTATGAGGGCCTGAGTGCAGTTTTAACACCAACCAGGTTTTTTCAGTACGAGTGTCTGCATGTATAAATCAAATTATCAGTCTCTACAGGACTGCATGAAGCTGAGCTTAAAGTATCTGCCTTTGCATATCTTGTACAGTAACTTTCTGCACCTGTTTTTGGTAGACAAAACCAAAAAAAAACAAACTATATAAAAATATGGCTTTTTAGAATCACGTAAGATGAACTTTTCCTCATTAAAATGATCCAATAACGGGCCTGAGTGCAGTTTTAACAGAGTTAAAGAGAGTCTGCATGTATAAATCACATTTTCAATCTCTACAGGATCACCTGATGTGTCTTGTACAATAGAATGGTGAATCTTAGCCAGTGGAGAAAGAAGGAAAACTCTTCTCAAAGAAGAGTGATTCTAAAAAATTTGCTTGAGGAAAGTAATTCCCCAACACTTCAATCCTTTTCAGTTTCTCACTGCTTATCACAAGTCATTTGCATTGAAGCATCAGCCATTACATAAGGTGTTGTGTAATGATTCGTCTACATTACAACAACACAGATTACTGTAGGTTATTGGCTGACTGTGCTAAACAAATCTCTCAGTCTGTCTGTTTATGCAAGAACTGCAACTACATATTAAGCAGTTAAAGACTCATCAAGAGAAACTCTTACAGTACAGGCAGCCAGCCTCTCCACTGAGCTGAGACCAGCCAGGACAGCATCTGTACAACGTCTGATAATCCTGCTTGTACACCTGCCTGTATCCTGTGTAGTACACAGTCCTAGAATAAAAAGACAGGGAGAGATTAGGATGACGTCGCACATAACAAGAATACCTTTATTACAACTGTACACCGTAAAAAATGATTCAGGGTTTTAAATCATAACGGTCACCTGGTTGCATTAAACTTTCAAGCCGGTTCAATTTTAAAAACTAAAGCAAAACACATTCTGTTTACTTACTATCAGACAATCAACCATCCCAAAAATTTAAGACTGTAATGCCTGGGAGTGAGGAGGCGGACACATGTGCAGAGATAAGCGAGTTTTATTGTGGGAAGATCCAAAATCAGGGTCGAGACAGTCCAGGGTCATAGAGCCAACACGAACAGATCAGGGTGTAGACATGATAAACAAACACAGAACCTCAAACAAGAACCAAACAACACGGGAATACAATACATTCATCCAACAAACATACAAACAAAGACCAACCCAGACCAGGGCAAACACAGGGCTTATATACACAAGGGCTAACAAGGGATCACAAGACACAGGTGGAAACACAGGTGGGAACAATCAGGGGCGAAGTCAGACAACAAGGGGGCTGGACTTAGACTCAAAACAAGGAAGCACGTGGACAATAAAAAGTAAACAAAAAGCACATGGAGGAGAGGGAGGAGCCAATTCTGACAAAGACAACCAGGTTACTTATATTTGAAAATTAAAATATTAAATATTTTTACAGTTTACTAGAATCAGATGCCTTGACTGATCCAAACAGATTTTTGAAGGGTTTCAAAACTGGCTGGTTCACTAAACACATCCAATATTACGATAACCAAGTCTTGGTGGAAGCTTTTAGCACAGTGCACTGAATACTTTTGCTGTAGGCCAGGGCGATATTCAGTTTTCAAACACTTTTTTAAAATTGGTTACATATGTTACAAATATCCCAACAGATTATGGTTCATTTTAAACAAAATATAAGCTGATAAAAATTACATTTTCTATAGGCCTAATTTTGCTCCTAGGGCCTCGTTCTGCAGGCCCTCTGCCGGCCCCTCATTAGTGAAATGGTAGTCGACGCAGACATTTTTAATTAATATGACCAAATAAAGTACTTTTCCCATAAAAATACACATTTTATTTGCAATAATTCTCAAGATTGTATTGGCACATTTCTTATCAGTACTTAATACTTACTAATACTTACTTTAATACTTAAACAGTATTAAATGTGCGGATCATCATCTCAGCACAAATATGATATGGCTGTCCAGACTGTGGAAACTGTGACAATAATATTGTCAAACTGCCCAAATCAACTAGATAGCTAGTCTCAATCACAATAACACCTGGAACAGTCTCATGTCATGGTTATATCTGAGGAGCAACACCGCTACAGATCACAAGATCCCACTGCAAAAGTGAGAGCAAGTCTGGGGATAGACATGAGTATCTGTTGGACTGGAAAAGAAAGAACTGTAAACCAACCCGTCCCAAAGCCTAATTAGTTCCCCATTTGTTCAGTTCTGTGGCACCAGTTCATACACCCGTCCCGTGTTTAATGTGGGCAATTCAGCAATGCGCTCTAGTATCTGGAGCAAAAAGGGCTTGATGGTGCTCAGTGTCATGATCTTCCCTTTGATTCTTGAAGCATCTGAGAACTTTAATAGCCACCATCTCTCAGCAGGAGGATCACTTTCTAACCACGGTGTCTCTCTACAGTCTAATTTCACAGCAGACCTGGAGCTGATTCACTATGATCAGCATAAAAGTGCTGCAAGATGCAAACAGCTGCACAACTGTGTTCCCAAAGCACTGGGTTTGTGAAGTAAAGCACTTTCTCACAACAAATTGGCTTTGAACTTTAAATGAAGGACAAAACAGGAATGTAGTGGAATGTCACTCATTTCTATTGGTTCATTTAGGAAATGTTCATTTAGTAAAAGACAGCTGGAGTTTTCAGATAGTGTCAAATTAAAAACTGAAAAACAGAGTTAAAGTGTTTGAGATGACTGAGACATGTGGATAATAAGTGTGTGAGTGGATAAATATGTGAGGGTCTAAATTTCATACGTGTCATACTGACCTCCTCTCATAGCCCACACACCAGTCTCCCCTGGCGCACCCTTGCTTCCAAACTCTGACCATCCGAGTGAACGCCTGCACACAGGACTGCCTCTCCACCTGAACCACTCGATCTCGCTTCACACACACATTTGGCCTATAAGGGAAAGTAAAATGAACACTATCGCCAGATTTACGACACCTATACAGTGGTGTGAAAAAGTGTTTGCCCCCTTCCTCATTTCCTGTTTTTTTGCATGTTTGTCACACTTAAGTGTTTCGGAACATCAAACCAATTTAAACAATAGTCAAGGACAACACAAGTAAACACAAAATGCAATTTGTAAATGAAGGTGTTTATTATTAAAGGAGAAAAAAAATCCAAACCATCATGGCCCTGTGTGAAAAAGTGATTGCCCCCCTCGTTAAAACATACTATAACTGTGGTTTTTAACACCGGAGTTCAATTTCTCTAGCCACACCCAGGCCTGATTATTGCCACACCTGTTCTCAATCAAGACATCACTTAAATAGGAGATGCCTGACACAGTAAAGTCCACCAAAAGATCCTTAAAAGCTACGCATCATGCCGAGATCCAAAGAAATTCAGGAACAATTGAGAAAGAAAGTAATTGAGATCTATCAGTCTGGAAAGGGTTATAAAGCCATTTCCAAAGCTTTGGGAATCCAGCGAACCACAGTGAGAGCCATTATCCACAAATGGCGAAGACATGGAACAGTGGTGAACCTTCCCAGGAGTGGCCGGCCGCCCAAAATTACCCCAAGAGCGCAGCGACGACTCATCCAAGAGGTCACAAAAGACCCCACAACAACGTCCAAAGAACTGCAGGCCTCACTTGCCTCAGTTAAGGTCAGCGTTCATGCCTCCACCATCAGAAAAAGACTGGGCAAAAATGGCCTGCATGGCAGAGTTCCAAGAAGAAAACCACTGCTGAGCAAAAAGAACCAGTGGTCCAACCAGTTAATTAGGTTTAGGGGGCAATCACTTTTTCACACAGGGCCATGATGGTTTGGATTTTTTTTCTCCTTTAATAATAAACACCTTCATTTACAAATTGCATTTTGTGTTTACTTGTTTTGTCCTTGACTATTGTTTAAATTGGTTTGATGTTCCAAAACACTTAAGTGTGACATGCAAAAAAAACAGGAAATGAGGAAGGGGGCAAACACTTTTTCACACAACTGTATATGTAACATACAAAGTAGGGATGCACAATGATAAGAAACATCCGTATCAGCAGAAATTTGGTTTGAAATATATCAGCACTGGATAGATTTGATTAAATTTGACTGAAATTAACAAGTGATATTTAATGATGGAAGTTCAAAACTGTAAAAATACTATCAAAAACTGTGAATCCAATTGCTTAAATTCCACATACCACACACTTTGCTGCACTAAACCCAATTAAACAGGACCAAGTATGCTCTCTTCTTAATCAGACGTACAGCTGGGAAGTGATTAAGTACGATATCTACGGTTTGCTCAGAAAACTGCTGGTGACATCCTGTATAATTAAACAATAATGCGTGGCCACGCCTTAACGAGATGCTAATACGTGGCCACGACTTGGTAAGGTGTGTGAATGAGATGATTAAGTTGTGGCCATGACTTAGTAAGGCGTGGCCACGACATAGTAAGCTGCGATCTCTTTCCCACACTTAGCCTGGTGCCAACATATTCGCTTCTCACTAGCGTGTTAATCCAATTTCACACGAGACGCCGTGACCTCGCAACGCGCTCCTATAATAATCAGTGTAGCCTTTCACAGCGTGAGAGCAGTTTCTATGCAGAAACAGTATAGAAATACAATGTCTATGCTATAACAAACAATCTAGACTAATAAACAAATCTAGTTTGAACTCTATGAAAGACTGAAATCCTTTCAGTGGGTTAATGTTGTGAACCCATAAGCATCCCTTCCTCTTCATACAGAGCTAAGGCTACACCACCTGGTGAGAAAGCTCGCAACAGTTACGGCAGCTAGTCAAGATTTTATTGTTGATCTTTGTCATGTACACGAAGTTTATTAGACATAAACGGACAACACAAGCGTTTATATTACGTGAAAACACGACACAAACAGCACCCGCCCTTGTTTCACTCTCTGGTGTGAAAAACTTTAGCGGTTCCGGATTAGCGTGGACATCGCGTCGCATCTGGTGTGGAGTGGGCTTTAGCTCGAGGCACTAAGCTTCGTTTGGCGTCACCATGATGCTAAGCAACCAATCACTGGTCCATTCTCAAGTGTTAAATAAACAATAATATACTAACATAAGGCACGATTTCGAGCACTGTATCAGAAAACGTACCGGACTGACACATCGCTGTATTGTATGGGGTCCTGTAACTAGCTAGGCTACAGCAGTAGCTACACCGCTAGCCTAGCTGTCTATACATTTAACTTATACCGATGTAACGGCTGTCACTCGTGTAAGTGCATAATGAGAATTAGTTAGGAAATAATGTTCAAAATGTAAATAAAATGATATAATTAAGTAAAATAATTATATTCACTACAATTATCTGTAAAGACCACTCGGGGGTCAGCGGAGATTTCCAATTTCACTCCAAGTGTAAAGGGCAGTTAGACGTACATCAAAACAAGCCTATGCATCGTTTACTCACATGAAGGGCTGCAGAGCTCCGAGGGCGGAGGGTGAAGAGATGCCGGTCAACATTAACAACAACACAACAGTGTGCGAGTCCATTTTCCCGCAGGACCCGCCGCCCTGTGTCCACACACAGCAGTGAACCCGCACATAAACATTAAACCCCTCAGCTCGACCGCTTCAGCTACAACCGGCGCGCTGCTCCTCCGCGGAGAAGCGCTGAGTAACTCCGAGCCATGAGGCGACTCCTCATATCCCTCACACAGGAGACTGAAATACCTTTGGCTTTCAATGGGAACATCTCCTCCATCTTTCAAGATAAACCGCATAAATGTGAGAATTTCGTACTTAAACATCCACGAAAATAAGCGAAGTTTAAGTTTTAATTAAAACGTTGGTGCTCTGCTGCCACCTCGTGGCCAATGATGTAATATACGCGCCAGGTCATGATCACAGCAGGAGGAATTTCACAAAGAACATGGAGAAATCCAGTTATAAGTTTAAAGCCTTTTTATTTCAATTTCACTTTCTAAACACATTCATAATAAACCTTATAATAAAAGCAGTGAGAAACTGCAGACAGCCTTTCTATTCCACGGTTCAGAGAAACACAAGGCAGTCAACTTGTAAACTTGCATCAATGAAAATATCTTTATATAACTTTCACATTGGCTGTGATTCGTCTATTTTAGGACATTGTTACTGGTTCTTATGAGTACACACAGGCCTTATTTTGTTGCTTTAACAATTTATTATACATAATCAATCGACTTTGGACCCAGCGTGCAATGAGATTCTGAACTAGATCCAGCAGATCTGGGCCAAAGCATATTTGCTATGTGGGTGGTGGGCTGCATTCAAGCTACTCACCAAAGGTCCAAAACCTACAAAACTACCAAACCCAAAACATACTGACTAAAGAAGCCGCATTCAAAACCACATACAACTATACTATAAATACTACACTACTGAAGGCACTTATAATGGTGAGCTATTTTTGACATATATACTATGGATGCGGTTCTGCAGCCATAACACATCAAAATAGTACCTCCACTGCATTTAGTGAAGTAGTATGGCAGAATGCGGTTTTGGGGCGCAGCCCTGGTCCTGCTATTTAGCAGACTATTCCACTTTCACATGATGGTGCATAAATAGTGTATTAATATAAGCAATGCAAAATTAAGATACCCTTAACAGGACAAATTATATAAAAAAGCGTTTATCTCTATGACAAACACTGCAGTTTATTAATATGCATATTGGCACTGTTACTGTACACAGCCTTAAAGTAATTGGCACAACACCATATATTACATTGTTGTCACTTAAAACATTATCAATAGACTATTAATATGTATTTGATAGTGATAAGCAGAATATTAGCAATGATAATATCACAAATTCTTTAATATGCTTTTTCTGAACAGTTCAACAGTCCAACAGTCCATTACAAGCTCAGGAAAATGTAGATCATAAAACAATATTCAGTTTTTATCCAGCCAGTAGAGATGTGCAATGCACTTCATGGGGCTTGCAGTGGACTTCAGCAAAAATCAGGTGAACATTTTGAAAAACCTCTCATGTAAGGATCCAAAATTGTTACAGCATCTTAAAAACATAAAAACCTACCCATTCACTACCCACCTACTGTCAGTGAATAACAACACTTAACAGTTGTGTATTGTTTTGGTCATAAACAGCATTAAATGGGCATCCTGGCCTAAAACATTATATATATATATATATACACACACACAAACCTCAAAACCTCGTATCTCCATTTTTGTCGATTTTCAATTTTTGACATAATTTGAAAATGCATGTTTGCCTTTACATTCTGTGTATGGACCAGAAGGATGGACCAGAATAAACGGCCAAAAATGACTTGGAAAAAAAGTCTGGTTCCATTGACATATATTGAAAGCAATGCATGTTTTTTCCTTCTCCTGTAAAGTTACCATTTTGGAGATACAAGGTTTTGTTCCGACAGCAGCGATCTATAAAGAAATGCACTACTATACAATACATGCATTTATCAGTTAGTGGGGGCAGGCGGACAAACCGCTCACCCTCATGTTTCTGCCCCAAAACACATACAGTTTTGCAAGAGTGCTTCCCACCTTCAAGCTACATCATCAGACTGGGGGTTTTCTTTTCTTTAAACCCTTAAATCTCAGTCTGGGGACTGGAGGTGGTTTACAACACATGTAGTGATGGTTCCATTTTCATTTTGGCTGGAGTGCCCCATTAACTCTTGGAGCCCCAAACTATTTCTCAGCATTTTTCACTATGAACCCATTTGTGTCACAGTGGACCCATTTATGACTGAAGTATGTAAGTAATGCAGGTTTTTTTTTTTTTTTTTTAAATAAAACAAGTACAATAGGGATTCCCCCTATTAAAGTTTAGGGGAAATAAAGCAAACCACTTCATAGCATAAAAAAAAATACATATAAAAATGAATAAAATTAAAAAAAATTGTTTAATGCTAAAACCACACCAACAATAAAAGATAAATCAAAGAGACCAGCATCTAATACTGTGTTCCTACTGATGACCATCAGAAAAGCCTACCATACTCGACACTTCACAGGTGGATTCATTGGACTACCTGGTTTGCAGTGAAAAGCTTCAGAAAAGGCATCAAAGTTCTGCAAGGATCCCAGTACTCTGAGAACAGAAACAGACAGCAGTGGCAGGGATAGAGGATGAACTGGACTTTGTGAGAGTTCAGCAGATGAGAAAAGTAGCTGTTTACCTGTAGTTCAGGGGGCTGTGAGAGTCTGTCCGGATGGACTGGCTGGCATACTCTGGCCGATACGTGCCACACCAAACCTGAAATAATTCACCAACACTCTGGTTACGGCATTGGTAATTCAAATAAAAATGCTCCGTCACTTAAATCTATCATGTTTATCCATCACAGTAAGGTATTACTGCATGCTGTGTCTAAGGTCAACTGCACTGTTAAATATGAAAGGGCCCATAATCACTGAAAAATAATTTAAATTCCCTGCTTTTTTAAAATAAGAGTTTGATGTAGTATGTAAACATTGCAAGATTTAAAACACACGTTCATATATGGAAACTAACCAGTCTGTTTTTAAATCATTATGGTTGTAATATAACAACAGTGTCAGTACATTTCCTGATTAAACTGATTAGATAAATCACAGGGTTGGCACAGATCTGACCTGTGCAAAGTTCAGGAAGAAGAGTTGGTAATTGTTCAAATCCAGACCAGGTAAGTAAGGCTCCACTCCCTCTGCTTCACGCCATTTCTTGTAGGCCTGCAGGGAAAATTTAAAGTTATCTAAGAAATAATTTAGAGCCCTCATGAATGAATGAATGTGCATGTACCTTGTATGCCTGGCGTACTCCTCCATTATCTGCAATATTTTCTCCCAACGTACTGATGCCGTACACCTGCCACAGAGCAGGCTTATATTTACAATTGCCCAAGAACTACATGAATTTGTCCTTTAAAAAAAAGTTTCAGATTCCCTGTTCTAGCTCACTACCTGAGCTACAGTAAGCAAACTGAAACCCAAAACTCATGATGGGATTCTTATAAACTTACATTCTGCCCCCCGGCAAGGTCCCATGTAAAATTCCCATATTGCTGCACCATACACTGTGACTGGGCCCTGAAGTGTTCAGCAGAGAAATTACTCCACCAGTTCAGCACATTTCCATCTTTGTCAAACTTCCGTCCTGCATTTGAGGCAAAGACATGTGACAGATGAGCTGTGGTATTTTTAAAGCCTGCTAGACTGGATTCATAATTTAAGTATGACCTACCATTATCATCAAAACCATGAGTGATCTCATGACCAATAACCATCCCGATTCCTCCAAAGTTGAGGGCCTGCAGCTGATCCTTGCTATAGAAGGGAGGCTGTAGAATCCCAGCAGGAAACACTGTAGGACACAGACAACAAGACAAACCAGGCCAGTGTGGTTAAAAAAATAGACAATTATAATAATAGTGAAACTATAGAAACTCGGCAGCAATGTCTTCTTCTCTGAGAACATTTCTTGGTGAAATCTGATGGACTGAACTGTCTATTGATCAGTGCAAGACCGTGCACATACAGTTCATATAACAAACTGCACTTTCTTGGCATTTTGAAATAAACGAACGATATGCAACATAAATAGAATCAAAACATACCATTCACTCACTCAGTCAATTCAGACCGTAAGCTGCAAAGAAGTTTTGAATTCATCCTTGTTATGCTGTGACAACCATTCATATACACTATATTGCCAAATGTATTCACTCACCCATCCAAATCATTGAATTCAGGTGTTCCAATCACTTCCATGACCACAGTTGTATAAAACCAAGCACCTAGGCTTGCAGACGGCTTCTACAAACATTAGTGAAAGAATGGGTCGCTCTCAGGAGCTCAATGAATTCCAGTGTGATACCGTGATAGGATGTCGCCCGTGCAACAAGCCCAGTCGTGAAATTTCCTCACTACTAAATATTCCACAGTCAATCGTCAGTGGTATTATAACAAAGTGGAAGCGATTTGGAACGATAGCAACTCAGTCAAAGTGGTAGGCCATGTAAAATGACAGAGCTGCATCAGCAGATGCCGAGGCGCATAGTGCAAAGAGGTCGACAACTTTCTGCAGAGTCAATCACACTATATTGACAAAGTTTGGAGGTCTGTAGTATGTACATATGGCCTCTCGTTCCACCTACAACAGTTTAGCCACCCATTAACAAAAAAAAGCATTATTAGGTGAGGATGTAGGGTAAAATTCTGCTGCTGACTGTCAGAAAACAAATGCATTTTTGCAGCTTTCCAACAGATCTAGACATCCAAAAAGAGTGTCTAAGATTTCAGTTATTTTTTTGGTGTCCTTGAGTATTTTAGCGTAAACTTACATGTCAACTCAGGCTGCTTTTTGAACAAGCCAATAAAAAAATTTTTAAAAAAAACTGAGGTCCTTTTTCATATCTCAGTCCTAAAAATACAACAAAAACAATCTGTTTAATTCTAAGGCAGGAATCAAACAGATTTAATAGGGGGGAAAATTCACACAGAGCAAAGTCCGTCAGACCAGAAACCTCTCGTATGCTTCACAACATGATGACTAAAGAAGCTGCCATAAGTGGTATTAAGCCTAGTGGAACAATGAATATACATATTGTTAATGTGTTGTTGCTATTATAAAAGAAGATGGTGGATATCAGCCTGAGCTCATGTAAACTAGCCTCTGTAACATCCTTTTACCAAGACTCCTGTCTTGTGAAAGCAGAAACTCTTAACTTTTCTGTAGTAGATAATGCTAGGATGCTAGATAATGCTACAATATCCCTATATGTGCTCACACATTGCATCACTTGGTGGTGGTAGGACAGTGTTCAATACTTTATCCTTTTTTAGAGATTAAACATAACTGGGGAAAAAAAAAAAAAAAAAAAAAAGGTGAATGGGTTGGAGCTGAATCTGGCCCATGAGCCACTACTTGTCTATCCTGGCTCAAAAGGATAAAGAAAGGCTGGAAAATGATTTTGAATAAATTAAATATGACCTTTTTGATAGATAAATGGAAAGACACACAAGAAAAAATAAATAAAATTCAAGAAAAAACATGGAATATAGTCCTTACCAATCTGGTTTCTGTTGGGTGAGTAGAAAGCGTTCACCACTGCTGCTCCAATCATCCAACTGTCAGAGCAATGTGCACACAATAGCAATCACAGGTGGTGTCTGATGCTCCTCAAACAACAGCTGTTAGAAAATCCCTTATTGATGGGCAGGAAATCTTCATACAAAGTTTACAGTAAAGACCCTCCAATACATGCCAAATTAGGGATAAACTCACAAATCTGTGTCTACTGGCTCCCTCAGTTTCCTCAGGCTCTTCTGAGCAGCTGCACGTAGATTCTTCAGCATGTTCTCAAAGTATGCATCCTTGCTGAAGTTAAGCTGTATTACAGGGAGAATATACATCATTTTGAAAATAAATAAGATTAAAGTAAGTTTTTAATAAGAACAATAATAAGTGCACTTCTGATATAAGTCTGTGTGGGATAGAAAAGAATAGCAGGAGCTGTTTCCTCAATACATGTTCATATTCCAGATCAAGTTGGTCATTCTCCTCCTCCAGAATAAAATCAGGGTAACCAATCTGATCTTTTATAGCCATGGCCTAAAACACAAATTAGTATAAGGTTTAGCTCTACAAAACATCAGTCATCACAATTGCTTGCAATAGGTATGTTTAAACTATTTCCTTCAGTTTTCTGTTTAAAGAAAATAATATGAATGATTAAAATACTGCCTTTTTATGGTATTATCTTGCCTTATCTCTCGCCATGCGCTTGGACTGATCATCCATCCAGTTCAGCTCTTCCAGTGTCTCTACAAAAGCCTCCTGTATTCTACTGATGAGATCACGGACCTATCAAACAGAAAATAGACCATTTGCTCCAGAAGAAGTGTAAGCAGTCACCTTAAATCAGGGGTGTCCAATCATGGTCCTGGAGATGTAAAACCCTCCCCACAAGCCCCAGGGAGAGTTCGGATCCAACATACCTGGCTCTAATATTCAGATGCCCCTTGAAAGACTTCATTACCCTGTCCAGGTGTGTTAGATTAGAAGTAGATCTAGGTGGTAGATCTCCAGGATCAGGACTGAGCATCCCCGCCTTAAAGCCTGATGTGCGTTGGGCTGGTTACCATGCGTTTGCTTTCCCCTGCAAACATCTGCTGGACGTACAGAGCTCCGACAGCATTCTCCAGGGAATTCTGGACGTAGCGAACACAGTCTCTCCAATGTGCATCCACTAATGTGTTTCGGTACAAGGCCTAGCACAGACAACAGGGCTTTGTTTCAGTCAAACAGAGAGTACGGTGGTATAACTACCGTCCAAAACTGTGCTGTGACTCACTTTTTTATACTGTGCCCTGGCATCCTTAAAGCGACGGCTCAGGTTGCTGACTTTATCTGTGATGAGGTGCCAGGTTAGATAGTTCCTTAAGGTCCTGCAGAATCAGAAACATCTCATTACATTTTAAGGTTATACAATGACACCAGAATCATAGCAAGATCAAACAGACAGATATTTTAACTGACTGATATTCCAACTGATATTTGATCATTATTGTACCCTGGAGGCATCGCTGGGCTACTGCACTTAAAAAGTCTGCATTTTATTGACTGAATTAATTCGTATTTGAACTAAGTTTGTAATCCTATAGAACAACCAGTGCCAATCCAGGTAGACGCTGTCCCAATTTCTACATTTTATAAAATGTTTATGCATCAGCACATATGTATGTTAAAAATACTGGCATCAGCCCACATCCCACATTCCCAATTCCCTATTGAATTCAATACAATTCCTAGGGTGATAAACTCCATCCTCCGTTTCCGTCCTCCTCTTGTTGATACCAGATAGTAAATAAACAAATGAGACTTAATGGTTATTATGATTGTTTGCTCTGATTTCTTTAAACAGAGCGATCCGTAACAAACAGCGGAGAGATCTGTGACATAAAACAATTCTGAATATTACAATATCAAAAAAAGACAAATGAGCAGTGTGTCTTGTGAACAGTAACTCGGACATGAATGAGATCTCTCAGCAGTTTGGTCACGTCAGCTGGACGGAGTCAGTAATGCAACTTAATATGAAGTGTAATAGTTCCAAGTTTCAGTAGTGAGTGCCTTAAGATGCCATGTCCACTGTACTTTTTATACTGCAAATACTATTATTGTTATATAGTTATAAGTCATGGTCCACACTGCACTTGTTTTTTTTTTGGTGTCCTTGGTATGGGCTACTTTGAGTGTTAACGCTATTGCACAAAGTTGCTCTTTTTGCTAGGGTTGCAGTATCAGAAATGAAAAAGTAGTATCAAGCCACACCTAGCAATGGCCAGCAGACCCATCTGTGCAGCAAAACACCACATACACACTAGTGAACACACACACACACTACGGGGGCAGTGAGCACACTTACCTAGAGCATTGAGCAGCCCTATCCACAATGCCCCGGGAGCAGTTGGGGGACAGGTGCCTTGCTCAAGGGCACTTCAGTCTCTTGTTATTTGCTCAGGGGATTGAACCAGCGATCTTATGGTCACAAGGCTTGGTCCCTAACCTCCAGCACACGACTGCCCCCAAATATACAAAATAAATGCAAGTCATTACAAGAGTTAAATGATGTTGTTAGTGGTCTCACCTTTTGCTGTATCTGGCAACCACCTCACCAAGCTTCTGCAAGTATGGTGTGCAGTAAACCACAACCTCCTCATCAGGCTGAACTGTTATGAACACTTCTGACAGGACACCACGCACAAAACGTGTCCAGTTGAACCCCTGAAGAGAAAATAAACAGCTAACCTGCATGTTCTACCAAAAGCAATGGAAAAGAAGCATCAGAGTACTTACATTTAGAGTGAATGCTCTGTGTAAATCAAGTAGCGTCATCTTGTTATAGAGAAGAGTCACATCCTGTCTATCTTGAGCTGGGCTGCTCACCTGAGAAATACAAGGGCAGCTGCATCCATGCAGACATGTTCAGACATGCATCTATGCAATTCAGCTTAAAAAGTAAAGCTGATTACAACTGTTTACAATACAATCCAACTTCAAATTGGAAAGCTGTCCTTACGCTAAATGGAAACTTCACTGATTTGTCAAAATTTCTGCATAATTAAACCATTTCGATGTAAACAAAGTCATTCAGAATGGTTTAATATGAAATAGTTAATTGTAGAAAAACTTACCAACTCAGATTTTGTATTAGAAGTGGTGAAAGGAACCAGGAATTGTGATGTCTACAACTGAAAAGAGTTAAAATATTTTATGACAATCCAAAACAACTAGGGAATTTACACATGTCCTATGATTTGTGCTAATAATGGTATAACAGTTTTAAATTTCAAAAAAAAAAAAAAAAGCTCTCTTTGGGGGCTATTTTGCCCTATATGTGCCTCATTGCCATTAATGGGTTTTAAAGAACATTTTAGGTCAAAACTTTATCTCAAAACAATTAAAACATTAAGCATTCAATGCAATATCTTCCTGGGAGGTAGCTTTTAGAGGTAGCAAATGCTTTGGTACATCTGGTTCCTCACCTCTACTACTGTAAACAAAACTCGATAAGTTTCTCTATAAACTTTTTTCACATTGGACCACTTTGCATGATTTTGTTTACATTGTAATCATTTAATTATGCAGACATTTTGAAAAGTAAGTGGAATTCCCCTTTAAACAGTTGAACTCTATTTGAATATGGCTGTTTTTGTTTATTACATTCGCAATGTCCGTCTCCAGCTGCATCACTTGCAGTGCATCCTCTCGAACCCTGGCCTCATCACTTGTCAAGTTTCTGGCCTCACGTGTCATCTGCATGACTGATATCATGAACTGTAGGTATGCCTCACGCACCTGTTAGACATATATAAAGTATATGCAAGCAGTACTAATACACATTACCTACACATGCACTGCACTATGTGGTAAAAAAAAAAAAATACATATATACGTTTTTCGCTCCTTTTATGGTACATTACCATTTTATATTCCCCTTCCTCGCTGAAATAGTAATCTCGAGTTGGTAACCCTTGACCTGGTTGATCAATCTGTCAAAAGCAACATAGAACAGGATTTATCCCGATTTATCTCTGCAAAGTAATTACAGTTAAAAAGAATCCAAGAATTGAATTATGGAGAATAATTTCAGTCTAACGCACATAGAGGACGTGCTGGTTTGAATCCCGATCATCTGTCCACACAAACAAGTCAAACAGTACCCTTTTGTGGAAACGGGAGATGAACAAAGCCAATGTGTCCTCCAGACTCCACTCATAGTCTTTCCATAAGCAAGAATAAAACGTCAATCAGAGAAGATAATGTGATCTTAATGTAACTGTGTATAATCAAGATTAATGCACACAGCAGATTTATGCAATTATTTTTTCCAATGCATATTAAGCCCATTATCTACCTCAAGACGAATTCATTCCTTCCTTACTACACTGTTCACAAGCACCTTTAGCATCTAACACGGTACGCAATTATGAAGGTGGATGAAGTGACCTGCTGTAGTATTCCAGTCGTCGGAGGCAACAGGCCAGCCCCCAACATCATCGATAAGGTCCAGCAAAGGCTGAGCACCTCGCTTCTCAATTAAATCTGAACACAGAACACCACAAAAGCCAGCACAGAGCAGTAGTACATGCACACTACAATAACAGACATTATTATTATTATTATTATTATTATTATTATTATTATTATTATTATCATCATCATTATATTGTGAATCAGCAAATACTGTAGTTTGCATGATACCACAGTATCAACTCACTTTCATTCATGCAAGATGTATACAGAACCTTTGCCTTTCGAACAGCCTCACGATCCAGCTCACTTTCTGCCTCCAAAACCCCTAGAAGAGAAGAATATATTCAACATACATAATTTTTGGTCATAACATTTCCACATACGCAGTACTGAAACACTGTTGTATTATGTGTAAATCTCATATTAATTTAATGGGCTTAGCCTAGTTCTGGACTATTATGAACTCATTGTACTGTAATATAGTATTGTGCTGTACTGTCTTGCTTATTGCAGTATGTGTAGTCTATGTCTTGGTAACTGTGTGGTCCAGGTAACTTACTCTGATGTACTGTAAACTTGTCACCAACAGAATAAAACCTTGTATATCCACCACTTCTGAGTTTTTTTTTTTTATATAATATGAAAATATAATTTCTACTGCGCTTCCTACTGTGTCAAAATTTCATGATGAACAAACAAATAGCAAAATGACTTGGGACAAAACATTATTTTGTCTTAGATTAAAAGTTAAGCTTCTCCTGTAAGTTATTGCTCGATCTTGTATGTTGCACCATCGCTCTGGAGGAACACAGGGTCAAAACAAAACCCTGTACCTCCACTTTTGTGTTTCCTTATATTTTTCATAATACGACAATGTAATTTCCACTGTCCTTTCTACTACATCAAAATTTCTTAATGAACAGACCAACAGAAATGATGCAAAATCACTTAGGATAAAGTCTTATTAAACTAAAATTTGATTTTGTTTTTTGCTTCTCCTGTAAGGAGATATAAACTGTGATTCAGACAGCAACAATATAAACAGATTGATATTAAAGTTGTTCTTGATCTCAATCTTGATGTCTCTGAGCAGGTTAATCACATTAATAGCGGCCCTCACCTTTGAGTATGGTTTCCAGTTCATCTCTGAGGATGTCAAAGACACTGTAGCGAGAGCTGGTCTCTGGGACCACGTGACGGTCCAACCAACCACCACAAGCATATCTATAAAAGTTCTGGCATGGCTCCACACCTTGGTCCATGTTCTGAAGAAGTCGTGCAGCTGAAGCAGAGAGTAAACATTGAGTATATAGGTCTGCATTACAATACTGGAGTCAGCAACATCTCACAGTTTAATCACTATGAGCAAAACAAAAACTGAAACTCTTTCTACATTAAAAACATGCTGACTTGCATCTTACAGTGGTCCCACACTTAGAATTTTGGTCTACAGATATCTTCTGGTGATGTATCTTGAAGGTGGAAGGAATAATTGATGTATTTTTGGGGAAAGGATATTTGAAATGTATGTTTTTAAATAGAATTACTGCTAGGAAATCAAACATTTTATTGCAACAGAGGAACTGTTACTGTCTTAAAATCATCACTGAAATGGAGAGAGAATGGATTACCCACAGAAATGACCCACCAGTGGAAAACAACAAACTGAAAGCTGAAGTTACTGAGGCAGCAAGCTGTCTAGATATCTTACCTTAGTTTGGCATCTTTTCTCTCACAGAAAGGATAAAGACTTATCTCTGATGTCCATTTTGTGCTGAATGAAAACAGAATCACTACTTTCTTTCTGTTTTTGTTTGACAGTTAAGGTTAGAAGTGGTCACGATTGGCCCCTCCCAGTCCTCCATGTGATTTTATTTACCATTGGTCTTGTTCATGTGCTACCTTGTTTTGATTCTTCACTGTTCTGCCCCCTTGTTTCTAGACTCTGCCCTTGATTGTGTTCTGAAACAATCTTGTGTCTTGTTAACCCTTGTTGTTCCTGTACTTAAGCCCAATGTTTTCCCTCGTTAGTGGCTGGTCTTTGTATGGTGTTGTTTCTTCTGGCCTCCGTTGTGTGTCTAGTCTGTGTTCCATTTCGTTATGTCTGTCCTCCATCTCTCCATGTTGGCTCTTTGACCCTGGACTGTTTAGACCCTGATTATGGATTTGTCCCTAACATATCTCACTTCTCGCAGCATATGCGACTGCTTCATCATCGCTCCCCCGTGTTACAGAGGTAAGGTTAGAGGCTGTATTTATTAGCCTATAGATCAGTAGCTAGCAGTCATGTTTGGTCAACACTGTATGGGTTCCCAATGGTGTTTGTTAAATGCATGCTGGGTATTGTGGAAAGGAAAAACTATACAGAACTATATAAAATATAAACTATATAAAATAGTGCATTCTGTTGAACCTGAGGGGGGCACAATGATAGGGTGGGAGAGGTTATGTGAGTATAAGGATATCTAATCTCATCATAGCAATTGTTTACATAACTGAATGTTACACTTTCCATTTCTTTCAGATTTAGATTTGGAGTTAGCACTTAATGAACCTGGCTAAAGTAAAAGTTTAGGTCATGGGAAAAAGAGTGATGCTTTGTATCAATTATTCTGTGCACTCTTATTTGTAACAGCATTTAACTGGAGTTTGTTCAAATGGGACAGAGTGGAAATCGGATATTATTAAACTGGAACAAAATATACTTGTGTGGCCGTCAATATAACCATACTGAATGTAGCCAGTGTGTGGGATACGCTACCTATAGGTCTAAAACTGATCTCAGGAGTCTGTCTAACTCTGTAAGATTGATGTGAACAATTATGGTTTTACTGTGCAAAAAAAAAAAAAAAAAAAAAAAAAAAACGTTAGAAATGCTAACTAGAATCAGCAGGTGTGCAGTTAAACTTCACTTACCTGAAGTAACACAGGCAGGGGTGGTACAGACATTTCTGTAGCTTGGACATCCTGTGCACACAAAAAAACTGCTCTAGATCTTTGCAAAAAATATCTGGACATTTGTGTTATGGAAAACTGTGTATCTTTTACCTAGGGGATTAGAAATGCAATGCATATTTTTTTTTCTATGAACTTGCCCTTTCACACTGAAGAGAACAATGCCAGACTGTAATGTGCTATTGTAGACTTGTTTTCGCGCACATCAGTCCAGGGGGGAGGCTTGTTGGCTGGTATCTGTGTGCTGTTAAAATTCAGCTGCGTCAGCCCTACTATTATAACCTCTGTTGGCAGCACTGATGATGAAACAGCAGATTACAGTTGATGAAAATCTAATGAAAGGCTCATCAACATGAAACAAATGGAAACTGTCCACTTCAAGATTATGGGTTATTGAATATTTATACGAACTTGAGACAAACTGGCATATTTCCCAAAGGCTAAGTCGGGGCAATGTCCAAAACCACGTTACTATACCATAAATGCCAAAAAAGGACACCACCAACAGTCAGGCATTTACTGCATAATATAGGAGTGGGTGCTTTTGCACACAGCCAATGTTTCCTAGAACAAGTCCTGCACTGCACAGTCCTCCTGCACCTGAGTCACACGATTAGATGATGATCCAATCCTTCTTTGTCTGAATCTGCAGAAGAGCACCAAACTCTGTGGTGCAGGGGTGTCCAGTCTCATCCATGAAGGACTGATTTGACAGCAGGTTCTCTCTCCAACAAAGCAGGTGGTCACATGATGAAACATTTGAAGACTAAGACCAACTGATAAAACAAGCCAGATGTGCTTCCACGTATTTGGATTGAAAACTTGCGGCCACACCGGCCCTTTGCGCACAAGATAGGGCACCCTTGCTGTAGCGCAATGGACCACAGCAGTGTTTCCTTGTGCAGTGTTTAGTGTTTGATCTGTTCCAAACACACCTGATCCAACTCATCAACTCATTATTCAACTAAAGTGGAAGGAAAAGAACTAAAATGTACAGGGAACTGGGCCTCCAGTGTTTCTCAACCTTGTTTCTGAAGGCCCACTGCTCTACTCCCAACACACCTGATCCAACTAATCAGTCCATTAATAGCTCACTATTGAGTTAAAGTGGCAGGAAAAGCACTATGGCCCTCCAGAAACAGGGATGAGACACACTGGGCCACAATACTACAGTAGGAAATCACTGGGCTAAATATCAGAGTGATTTTCTGCCCTGAGGGCCTAAAGACTTACCCTCAGAGGACTCCACGCTCCTTAGTACTCTTGCACTACCAAATTGACCTTTTGAAGAAATTAAACAGTAATTAAAACCGTTTTGTTAGGACAGGGCTCAATAAAAGACATTTAACATGAACTTCTACTCAGAAAAAAGTGAAATACGTCGAATAAATAATGGAATATTATTAATGAGAGCTTGGCTTGTGACATTTCTATATTGTAAACGTGGTGTTTTTGTTAGCTTAGCAACTCGCCTCGCGTGAAACGCGCTCACCTTTCACTGTGGCCAAGTAAATAGCGCCGAGTCCTGCTAACGCACAGCTCACTGCCAAAAGCAGCACGGAGAGTCCGACCTCCACCGCACTCCATCGCTCTTTTCTCAGGTTTCCGTCGTTCATGCTGCCTTGCGTTTTCTCTTCTCTTCTTCATTAAGAGTGATGTTGGGAGCTTAACTTTGTCCTTGGCACATGACCAAACCCGTGGGAGTGACTGCTGATGCTGATGCCATTCAGAGCTCAGAGAGAGACTCGACGCTCTTTAGTGACACTGTCAGGAGAACCTAAGCCTGCAATGGTGTGACTGTGTTTGAATCCCCCTCCTCCTCGCTGTGCGGTGTTTCAGGAAACTACAGTGTTTGCACTTCAGCGAAATACCACTCGAGTGTCAGATTAGGCTGATTAAAAAGGATTAAGAAAATACTGAAACTTCAGTGGGAACAAATTCCAAGAAACATGCAAGTCCCGAACAATGAAGCAAAAATAGCAGACAGCCTGCAACAGAGAGAATAATACTCAGTGCAGAACAGTATGAGCATAAATAGTAAAGTCATTTACAGTGTGACTAAAATAGGAAAGGTTTAGAGCTAAGGAATTAAATTAACCCTGTGCTTCAGGTGCAACTTGTGTACTGTAATTAAACCAGCACCATTACTTTATCCTGTTACTCAGGCTCATATGAGGCAGTACTGAATTAAGTTTCCTGAAAATCATCACAGTAGGCCTTTTTCACTTTCAGTGATTTTATTCACTATCGTTTTGTGACATATTGCATCCGTTTCTAATATTATTTAGACCTGTAGATCATGTTTTCAAAGCAAATCTTCAAATCTTTACAGCTATTGTGAGATATAGATGTGTTTCATGTATTTAGACAAATGATCATTTTATGACATTAATAATGAACTAAAATGTATAAATGAATATCAAACAGGATCTGAAACCCCACACAGTATGTCTGCTCTGTAGTGCATTGAATACAATGCTAAACTTAAAATGTAATGTTCCAGTTTATTAATTTGTGAACATAAATGATGATGTCTTTTATCCCATTAGAGCGCTTCGCTATAACATGATAGCACTACTCGTCTGTATTCCCATACAGTACCGTATATTTATTCCTCCCATGATAAATCAGTGGCCAAACAGGGGTAAACAAGATAAATGGGTAAGGACTGATACAACTTGCGAATGAGTGCAGTAGTCAGTTAATCTTGATTCCAGTCCTCAGGGACCTCCATACAGTTTGGCTCCATCTCATCTCCCAACACATCTGAACTAGACAGTCAAAACTGTGCTGGGAGCTGGGACAAAGCAAAATTATGTGGGTCCATGAGGTCCTAACTGGGAAATCAAGGATGGATTAATAAACCCTGAGCCCCTCTGCTCCGTGGGACCCCCTTTCCACAACGCCCAGTCCTTACCCACCATATGACTAGCATCATATTCTATGATTAACCACTTATGTTAACTTTCACTCATTAGCTCAGGCTTACAGTTATGACCTGACTGAACATTTAATTCGCTTGTTACAACTGCAGACATACACATCACGTCCAAATGTATTTCAAATTCTAAAGCGGTTCTTTCATTGGCTCAAGTTATATAAACTCACTAGATATTAATATAATAAGTGGGCTGTATCTGACTTCTGAAATCTAGTTTAGGTTATTAGCCAAAGTATTATAAATCTAGGCGAAATCAAGGCGCCCTGATCTATGCCCAACAGCCACAGTTGGTAATCTGTTACTGACACAAACTGTTGGTTAGCTTATTCATGAGCTCCATCTGTATCTCAATACTGATGTTTAGTGTACATTACATGGACCAGAGACCTCCCGCTTTACTCTGGCCCTGAGTCGCCGCAGCTCTGTGTGGCTGCTGTCCACCTTCAGGCCGCTCTCTATCAGGTACCAGGCCTTGTCCAGCTGCTGCTCTCCATAATGCTGCAAGGCAAAACGCAAAAAGACTTCGGCCAGGCGGGGCCTGCCTGGGCCAGCGTCCACACACAGCAGCGCCTGCTCCGGGTACAGCTCCAGGGCCTGAGAGAAGTCATGCAGAGCAAGTTCATCTCGAGAGCAGAGCAGCAGGCTGCGACCACGTCGACACAGGTCCTCAGCCAATACCGCAGGTTCTTCGCTGCTGTCTGGACTGTGTGAGCGTATGATCTGGTCCAGGTCTGACACTGCCCGCTCATGGAGGCCAAGGTGGGCCAGGCATGCCGCACGCTGCCGCAGGTGCTGGAGCTTTGTGCCACCCATTGCTTGCACGGCAACCGTCAGTAAAGCTAGGGCACGCTCCCACTGTCCATTCTCAGAGACACTGCTGGCCTCCTGAGAAGCTGCCTGGAAGAGGAAAGAGAAGAGAATTCTTCATCTAGACAATGCGGTTCACAACAATAATTATGGGTGTAAAAATACCAAGGTGAGGAAATACTCAGTTTAACTGTATCAGTTCTGAAATCACTAGGTAGTCATCACAGATAGTCAGGTTAAAGTAATCAGGTAAAACAGATTTTATTTCTAATAATACTGTAAATTCAGTGTTTCAGTTTATTATTTCTTTTTCAAACACAAACAGATTCAAAACACAAACCACTGAATGGAGGAAAATCAAATTCCAGTGGACTGAGAGGGCTTAAGTTAATGACTGCAGTATACAATGATGGGTGACTAAAAGTTTTTGTCCTCCTTTTAGCAGTCCATGATTGCTGGGCAACAATAGTATTCTCTAAATGAACTACAAACACCATCTTTTTGGTGGAAGTTAAATTACTTATTGAAAATGGCTGTCATCATATGTTATTATGTTGTTGTGTTATAAAAGCAAAACAGCACTTAATCCTGTGCGTTACAGTAATTTTACTCTGCGTAAGGATGTTTTAGGCACTCTGCCTCACACTGTGCCAAATAAGATAAAATCACAGTAACAGATAATTATTTATCTATAATTAGTGAAAATGCACACATCTACTCTGAAGTGGTATTAGAATTTTAGAATTATAATTGATTGACCACCGATGAAAATACTATTTAGTTTTATTATCTTACCTGTGCCAGGCGCCTTCGTTGCTGGGTTTGCATAAGAGCCAGGAGGAAGTCTAGTACTACGGGCTCTTTCTCAGACACAACACTCAAACATTTGGCTGCCAATCTGTATTTCTGCTGCCAGCTCTCCACCACTCCCCACCTGGCCTGTGCCGCTGCATCACGTGGCTCCTTCCCAAAGACCTGCCGAAGATGCACACCTGCTGCCTTCACCTCCCCTGAGACAGTTACAAAAAGTTAGAGGTTCTGTCTCATCTACAACCATGATGTTTCTGGCAGAAGAGTGGACAGAAGAGCGCTTAAGTAAGACAGAAACTTCACCTTGAGCAAGCAGTGTGTCTATGTAGAGGAGGTGCCCCCTCGGATCCCTACAGTCAGTTTTCATAAGTGCTCCGCTAGTAAGAAAGGCTTCTCTGAGACACTCCTCTCGACAAGGTGCAGGGCTAGTTGACAGAACTGTGGAAAGACTGGCACGGCAGTGCTGCTGAAGCCATTCACAAATAAGCTTCCTGGCCTTGTCTTTCAGGGACAGGATACTCAGTGTGACCTTTTCTGCATCAACCTGAAGAGCTGCCAGTATGTCTTGTGTGGATTCCTGGAGACAAATGCAATGACACAATTGCAAAGTACAAAGTACTAGTATCAATTCAGTACATTTGAAAACATGACAAACCTATGACATCTCTAACACTTTCCTCATCAACATCAGCTCCTAATATTCAGAATCAAACACTTAATTTAACTAGACTAAGGTTAGAAGTTGAAGTAATTTACATTAACAACTACAGGGGGCAGTGCTGCCTAAAAAACGCTCAAGTAATTGGTTCAGTTGTCAGCTTGATTAGCCAACACTCAAAACATAATTCAGATACAGATCTTATGGTGTGTTTAAAAGCCTCAGTTGCATTGCTCTGATATCATACTTTCTGTTGGTTTAACATGAGATGGGTAAACCCTCTCCCACACAAGGCTTGCACATGGTCTGGGTGCTCCTTAAGGATAGCAGTAAAGTCAAAAATGGCAGTCTTCCTCTGGCCTAGTAGAGCATAGCATCTCGCTCTCTCCAACAATGAGTCCACTGCTTCACCACCTAAAGGATCAGAGTTAGTTTAAAATAATCCCATTGAAAACAGTGATTATTTTAGCATTGTTTGTGTTATAAAAGAGATTTTGCCAATTATGAAGAACATTGATAAAATAAAGCAAATACATTTGCTTGGATTTCATTGTAAATAGGTTTTCTAAAGTAAGAATATTACAGGAAGTACTGTATGTGACGCAGATTTACTATCAGTAGAGTCAACTTCCTCTGAATACCACAGAGCTGCCTTTCCCAGTCAGAGTAACAAATAATTTCTTCCACTGACACCACTGTTCGTATCTGACAAAAACGGATCCCCAGCTCATGGTAACTACTGTGGTTATTTACTCTTTGAGTCACAAAGTAACCTAGAGACTAGTTTTTTTCATCATTCATCCAGCTCATATACCTGAAGCCATAATAGCAATGGACAGATAGGCGACAGCCTCTCTGATGGCGCTTTCTTCCTGTTGGCTGTCCAGAATGCGTTTGGATGCATTGTGACAGTGTTTCTCCAGGAGTGCCTTATCTTTCAGAGCTGCCACCGAGAGCAGAGGGCGTAGGCAGCTAGTGTCCCCACAATGGATAAGTTTCTTCAGCAGCTGTAAACCACACCACACAAAAAGATCAGAGAGATGATAAATCATTGTAACCATATGCAGAATTATTTGAAGACAGTTGACGGGCTCCAGGAGAAATCTAGAAGGTACCTGGTTGGCATCGTACAGGAAACCACGATGCAGCTGAAGCAGAGCTAGCCGGACGAGGACTGGTGAGCGTGGGGACGAGTGCTCCATGCACAGAAGAAGACGGTATGCCTCCTCAATGCGGTCCTGCTTGTACAAAGCATCTGCTGCGAGGATCTGGGCTGCATCTACACCTGGCTGCAACTCCATCAGGAGAACTGCGAGAGCATGCACACCTACAGCCATTCTGAATCATAAAGAAATAACAAGAAAGGTTTTCCACAAAGAGCTAAAATAGATAAAACCGAATCATTTTATATAATTTAAGCTTTAAATTCCAAAGAACAGAAGGTGGTTCCAACTCGACGTTAATTCCTCTCTTGTAACTACACAACTCATACAAAAATTCCATTAAAGTTCCATTAACTCAGTATGTAGTAACTAAATAATATACCTTAAGGATTAATAGCTCAATAAGAAGCCTGGTGTTTAAGAGGTTAAAATAGCTAGATGTGAGATTTCTAAACTCTGTAAAACTAAAATTCTTTGTGAACACACTTTACCTTGTTCACTCTGAGTTATGGTGTTGGTTAACAACACTACATGCAATGTAGTCCTAGTCTACTATTATGAATTCATTATGGCTATTGAGGTGCTTACTGATGGGGCACTGGAGTATAAGGAAATATACATCTGTCTTGAGAATAACCATGGGTCTTCACTGGAAGTTCCTACATCTAATTTCTTATAATCCTTTGAAGGCATGACGCTTACACATAGACAGTATGCTGATTATGATGATTCTTGCACTTGCTGAAAGCAAAACTCACAGGAAAACCTGTCTGAGTAAGTGTGAAAGAGCTCATGACCACCAATGCGATGGTAACACTGGCAAAAATGATACTTCCTTTTGTCTAGCGCAGATTAATAGTAGGTTTGGGAGGAGCTGTAAGGTCTAGATCATTCTGATACTTTGAATAAAAGTAAGGTAGGATGATATGAAATATATATTAAAACAGATACAAAACAGAACTGTTTGACTCATTTAAGGTTTGTCTGGGTGCATAAGTACTTATATCTCTGTAAATATCTGTCCAGAAATTCATTCAACTCTATTACGGTTATTCACAAAACATTTTTGGGCATCATGAAATCTTAGCTTTCACCATGATTCAGAATTATCTTTAAAAATACAGTGAATACACACATTGTAGAAGAAACTGTTTACACAATTGGAGTAAAAACAATTATTACAAATTCCAAAATCAAAAGCAGTTGAATCACCACATTCATCTGAATTCATTGTTGATGAGTCCTGCTGCCTCTGATCTATTACCAAGAAATGCTTGCAGATGGAGCAAAGGGCCTTTGGTGTTGGACAGATCTGAAAACTAGCAGGTGAGAGTTCAGGTGTGTATGACCCCCCAAACAAGGCATTCTTTTCCCTTCGAGAAGAGAGGAACATCAAGCAAAGATCTCATCTGAGCCCCAGTTCCTAGAGAGTGTCCATTGGGATCCATTTGTCTGAAGGTGATGATTCAGCTGCACTGATTTTGGAAAGCTAGATTATAATGATCAATATCATAGAACACTGATTAGAACTGATTATAATAGCATTCAAAGTGTATCTTTTCACACTGCTACTATGCAGTGATACAGTACCCTTCCTTGTTGATGCCGTAACTCTCTTTTGTCTGCGTAGATGGCTGATGATTGCTCAGTTGAGGATCCTGGTCTGTACTCGATCCTGAACTGTTACTCTGCTCTCCAACTTCTTCTAGCATAGCCCTTCCCTGCTCCAGCAGCACGGTGCACAGGAGTCCTCGGTAGTTCCATGGCACCAGACACCTCACGGTCAGCGCTGTGTCCTGATGCTGGAGCCGGCTTGCTGTGACATAATCCAGAGCGGTCAGGTAATGTGAGCCAGCCATCATCCGCAACAGCCCCCTGCCACAGAGCGCACGGACACAACTCGAAGGATGAGGAGCATTGTGCTCAATTACAGCCTGGAAATCTTCCAGAGCTCCTTTATGGTCCTCACAGAGCAGACGGGCAAAGCCTCGCAGCACCTGCACTGTGTTTTGGTAGCTCTGCTGGGTCGGGGCAGCGGCGGCTAGTTGGCTGCTGATGGACAGGGCCTCTCTAAACTCACCACGGAGAAGTAGGCAGTCCGCCAGCCGAACCCGCAGCTCCCTGCCCCCTCCATCAGGCTCTAAATGGCATAAAGCTCGCAGCTGAGCGATGACAGGGTCTAATAACTCCAATCCCTCAGAGGTTCGCAAGTCAGGCCTGACCAATACTGTCTCCCTGAAGCCGGACAGACCTCTCTCAGCCTGCTGCCGCAGCTGGACACGGGCCGCCACTCCTGCCCCACTTTCGGAGAAAAGTCTCTGGAACTGCAACCTGGCTGTTGCTGGATGAACGGCAAACCCTTCGCCAAGGTCTGAGCAAGCTTCCTTTGCCCGTCCACCTGTGGAAAAATAGGCAGCCGCTCTGGCCACTAATAAACTAGCTTTTCTCTCTGGTGCCATTCCCTCCGCAGCCAAGTGCAGATTTGACTTTGTATCACTTGATTCAGCCAACATCAAAGCCAATGACAAAGTCTCAGCACTTTCCTCAAATTTACTAAGAGAAAACAGGACAGCTGCTTGAAGCTCCCTCACCAAAATACTTTCAGGTGAAATAGCAACCAGAAACTCAACCGATTCCAAGGGAGAAAGTTCATCAGGCTTCTGTATACAATTTGAAGTCCTTTCCAATTTGCATCCAGCATGAAGAATGGAAAATTTGTGGGACATCTGCTCAAAAAATGCTTTGACTATTCGAGGCACGTGCTCCACTTGCCGACCCTTGACCAGTCGTACTGTCTCTGATCTATTTCCAAGAAAGGCCCGCAGATACAGCCGAGGACCTTTGTGGTTAGACGGGTCCGAAAGCAAGCAGGCAAGAGCTTGAGTCAGCTCCAAAATTAAGCGCATAGGACCCTCGGGATGAGGCGTTCTTTTTCCCTCCAGAAGAGCTGAACATCGGGCAAAGATCTCATCTGAGCCCTGGCCAGTCCCAAGCAAGACAGACTCCATTTTATACAGAGAAGCAGAAACATTATTGGGGCACAAGGTTGACAGGAACACTGCAGCAAGCCCTTTGTTGAGGCCCTCCATTGACTTATGTTCCACCTCATGTCCATCAAGCCAGGCCTCCAAACCAGAAACCACCTGGTCCAAATAGGATTTATCCAAGCTGCGCATATGCGCCATAGTGGATCCCGCATGACTCCCAAATGCTCGAGTATACAGAGCTGCTGCTCTCCCAACATCTCCAGTCCAGAAGATTTTGTCTCCCTGTCTGCATAGCTCCACAGCTCCTAAACCCTGCTGGAGGGAATCCATCTCTTTTTTCTGCATTGCGCTTTATGCTGTTGTAATATTCACATGGCATCACCTCTGTCAAAATAATACAGGTTTAAATGAAGGTTGTTGTAAGTTTGCATTTGCAGACTACTCATTTACTATTAAGGACATCAGTAATAATTTGCACACATTATTGTTTTTTTGCACTTGCTAATGCTTTTTGCAGTTAGATAATATTAATTCATTTATTGAACAAAGTGATCTGACAGTAAATTTGATGGCAAAAGTAAACAAACCACTAGATTTACCAGGCTGGTAAAGGAGAGGATTATGTTCAATCAGTCACTGTCAGAAAGAAAGGCACTGTACAAGTACTTTTTGTTCACCATGGTACAAACAATGCAAATTGCTGCTGTCGAATCAAAAACTCATATCTCCAAAATAAGTTTACAAAAGAAGGAAAAAACATACTTCACTTTTAATGTAAGTTAATGGAGCAAGACTTTTTTTTCAAGTAAGTTTGGGATGTTTCTTTTGGTCCATTCATCTTGAAAGCTACACATAATATAAAGGACAGCAGTTTTTTCAAATTATGTCAAAAAACAAAAAACAAAACAAAAATGGAAATACAAGGTTTTGGTCCGACAGCAGCGAAAGGTACCCTCAAAGATTACATTCACTGGGTTTTAAAGGTACACTACACAGACTTTCCCAGGGGTACGGGGCCCATAGCTGGGAGTTAAGACAGGGTGTACAATGCAACTTCAATATAACTGCAACTGGAAATGCAACTGGAACCTTTTTATGAATGGTGATTGAATGACAAGCAACTTTGAATGTGGGGGAGTCTTTACCATCAAAGTCTGGTCTTCACCATACACACGCCATACCTCAGGAGACTGTCAATGCTAATTAGGCTGGAGGAGGTTTGTCAGCTTCATCAGTGCTGTCAGGCTGATAGTGGTAGTTCAACACCACTATTACCCTTCCCAGCAATGGTCATCTAACAAAAATCAGTATCACCATTCAGGGTGGCTCTGCTGCCATTAGACCAGGACAGCTGAGCTTCATTTGATGGTAGTGTGTAATCAGTGGTGGACAGTAACTAAGTAAATGTAATTCGTTACTGTACTTAAGTGGTTTTTTCATGTATCTGTACTTTACTTAAGTTTTTCCATTTTGGGTGACTTTTTACTTTCACTCCACTAAATTTCTAAGTCAAATATCTTTTTACTCCACTACATTTTGAGAAATCTGTCGTTCCTTTTGGTATTTGTGTGTATAAAAACGTAACATGTCAAAACAAAACAACACCAATCAGGGCACAGCGGTCACTTTGTTCTGAGCTTGTTTTGACCTGTTGGTCATACCGACCCGGTGCAAGCACACGGTTCAACGTCAGCGCAGCAGCGTAAAAATTTGGGAGCACATACGTCACCTAAATGATGAACTAACCTAACTTTGTGTAAATAGACCACAATATAGGAATATGTACACATATGCAGTCATGACTGGCATGTTTCTATTTTTCTGAATTCATACAAACACTTTCATTTTTATAGTAAATTAGTTACAGTTAGTTTATGAGCAGAGACCTACAGATCAATACAGCAAAGGAAAACTTATTTGTGATCCTGAGTTTAAAGCAAGTTTTTATTCAATTTGTACAAGTTACAAAGTAATCTTAAACTGAAACTTTGCTTGTTTACAAAAAGTTGTTTCAGAGGGATTCGGTTCTACCTGATGGAAACTATTTGCCTTCTGTGTTTTGTGTCTCACAATCACATCATTTTAATAGACGTCAGTGTCAGATCTCAGAATGACATTCTATTAAAAGACTGGTTTACCAAGAGAGACACTGGAGGATTTTCACCTAAACTGAGTTCATGAAGTGAGTCTTTTTACAAAAATGATAACAGGACATTAGAGCCATAATTAATCTTTTAGTACTTTTACTTTCGATACTTAAGTACATTTGAAGCCAAATACTGTTGAATTTTTTCTCAAGTTGAGGTCTAGAGTAAGGACTTCTACTTTTACTGGAGTAATATTTTACCTTGGGTATCTCTACTTTAACTCAAGTACATGATTTGTGAATTTCGTCCACGTCTGTGTGTAATTATGTATCAGGAAATTCTACAAGAGAGTGTCAGGGCATCCATCTGTGAACTGAAGCTCAACGGAAGACATTTAATGTTGGATCACTCTGTTCCATATATGAATGGGACACTTCTAAATTATATTATTATTATTGTTATTATTATATAATTATATAATCCAATTATATATTTCTGATTATATTACGTAATATTTTGTGTTATTTCTTTATCTTTTGCTATAAAACTTTTTGATCACAGGGTTCACCAACTTTCTAGTACAACTGTAAAACTGTACAGTATGTGCAGTTTGTGTATTTATTTTGTGCTGTGTTTTTTTTTTGTTTGTTTCTGTATAGCCTCCAGGTTTCTCCTTGGGCCATCTCCATTTATCTATATTTAGTGGGCTTGTTTTGCAGACCTGGGTTAATTTTAACCAAGACTGAAAGGGCTTTACAACAGGAATTTACCATCAAAATTACAATTCAGTAAAGGATCAGGCTTAAAGGGAAATTCCACAAATTTTTCCACTTTGCATAATTTGGTTATTGGGATGTAAACAACGTCATTTAGAGTGCTTTGATGTCAAATGGTTAGTTATAGAAAAAGTTACACTGATTTCTTTACAGTGGTGACAATATGACTGCCTACAACACAAATATCGCCATTTTATTTATTATCCAAAATGACTAGTAAACCTACAAACGTCCTCTGAGTGTTTAAATGAAAAGTTTATGATGGTCAAATAGTGTATTAAAAGGGCCAAAACATTGTCGCAAAACCTCACGCCCACCTTGAATAATGTAACTTTCTGCGTGGGAGTTTTTCTAGGCATTAAACTCAGACGTTCACACTCCTATCACCATCACTATCACAATTCTGACTCAATAAATTTCTGAAGAACCAAGCATTTCACAACACATACATCACATCACTCTGAGTAACTTTCTTTACACCTTATGTAGACATTTCGAAATAAAAAGGTGGCGTTCAAATCCCCAAAATCCTGTTCAGAACAACTTTTTTACAGAGGGTTTAAAAACAGTAGCCTAAATGGATGTCTCCTCTGGTCTCCCTCCTTTAAAAGTCACAGAGCAGCAGTTCAGTAGGAAACAAAGATCTGTAGCAGACAAGCATCTCTGACGACACTAGCTTAAAGTTACAGAAGGTGTTGACTTACATCTTCCTCGGGTTTTTTCTGCTGAACTACAATAAAGCAGCCTTGTATGTTATGGAGCTAGCAAGTGTTAACGTTAAGTCTGTCAGTCCGACCGGCGGTCTGAGTCGAAAGAAACACAGGCAAGCTCTTTCTTCACTGAAAGTAATGGGTAAAATGTAGGTTACACGCTTTCTTGTCTGGGTTCTTAAGGAGACCCAAACAGAAACACAATATGCTGGTCCCATGGTGGAAACTCGATAGGAACACGAATGAGACCAGTGTTTACAAATCTATGGGTAAGAGCTAGGTTAGCTAACGTAGCTAACTAGGTTAACGTTAGCCAGTTTCTCTGACGCTCACCTGTTCGTTGGGTCTCCTAACGCTAGTACCCTAGAAGAGAGCACCCCGGATCACTTGAACACCACTTTGGTCTGCGTGCTGTATTAAAAGCAAATACGTACAGCAAGTAACGTTATTTAAAGCGGCTGGAGGCCACATAGTTAATTTGTTTTACTGAACTGGCCCGTTAGCAAGCTTAGCGCCGAGTTGGAAACTATCCACACGCTCGTGTGTCTTGTAGTTGCTATGGAAACGACAAACCACCTCAGCGCTGAAGAAGGAAAACAGCCTTGGAGTGAAGAAGACTTGGTACTTTATTTTTAATGAGAACATCTTCAAAGACCGTTTTTTTTTCAGTCTATAACATAAAAAAAACACAGATACACATAATTTAAGAAAAGAAGATGGAAAAAATGCCTTTCGAATGGGCGCATTGGCACGCTGAAGTACGTTCATCACAAACGGCAGCACCTCATGCGTGTGAAAGCAACAGAAAAGCAACAGAGAAGGGGAAATGTTGTCAAGTGAGTCACTGAGACCTACAACACAACTCCAGGCCGAACGTCAGATCACAGAGGCTGATGGAAAACGGCTCCCCTTTAGTTTACGCGCTTCGCTGACGTTCTGTGCTGCTCTTGCGGTGAGCTCGGAGGGAAATGTGCCTACGAAGAGCAAAGGTTCATGTACATGATACTAATCTTCACAGAAGGAGGGGTGGGGATTTCCTTTCGTGCTCCTAGCTGTAACCACACTGCCCAGTATCCACAGTTGTCCTTCATGTAGGGACTTTTGCATTTTGTGTCCTGGGGACTCCGACGCTGTGGACTTGAGTACACTAAGTAGATATGAGCCTTGTACACTCTTATACACACACACACACACACACACACACACACACACACACACACACACACACACACAGAGTTCTATTTCAGACAAATAATAATAAAAGCACAGCCTCTGTGCTGTAACCAGACCTTGTAGTATCAATACAAAAAATACAAAAGGCAAGACGAGAAATGTGAATGACAACTTGTGGTATAAGCACAAAATGTGCTGGCATGACTTTTTGAAATGTCAAATACTGTACTTCACCCACGGCTCACTATCTGTGGCGGCAGATGCATAATCCTGGTAACTCTTAATCATTTCTGAAACATATGGGTTTTGTGGACAAACAGTAACACCTGTATCACTGCTGTATCATAGATGACTAGCATCTAACCAAGTGCCTGCCTCCATAGCTTCACCCCAACCATCTCATTTAGGTTTAATAGTACGTTACTCCATACGTAAGTATAATAATGTTAAGTATAATGTACCGTAGTTACATACTGTCACATAGTTCTTACATCAGTTATGCTGTGATGCAACTTACAACTGTTGAAAACATGATTACAATCAAAATGTGATTATAATCTAATACAACTACCGTTACAATTTCAGGCATTCCTTAAGACACAATATAATTCAAGATTTCTTTCAAATAAAATAATAAAGTATGAGCTACACTGGATTGTTACTTAGTCATTTTGCTCTTACAGTACGCTGTAGTTTTTCAAGTCGTTTGCACAAAATAATTCTACCCGTGACTAATTTGGGTCACTGTCATTTAACCTCCTTAGTAAACTGATGCAAGTTGAGTCAAGTCCAGCGCTTTCCGTTAACCGTTCAATAAACTCGACCAAACTAAACCTTGGACGTGCACACTCCTGAGAACACTTAAGCATTAAGAGGTCAGGACCTGGAGTGAAACTGAAAAACAGCAACTGCAGGTTTATCTATTTAGGTCATGCCTGTGTCGACCTTCAGAACCTCCTGTAGCTGCTGCAGCTTCTTCTGCAGTTCCTGGGCACAGCCTGACAGGTCCATGTAGTGTAGTGTAGAGTAGATGTTCTCCAGGTCCACCTCGCTCCTTTGGCTCCACAGTCTTAGCATCTGGTACTGCCGCTCTAGATACGAGGGTCCAGCCTCCAGCTCCACTCTCTCCATCTGATCATCAGAAACCGAGAGCAGCCGCAAGAACTCCTTCCAGCGCCTCACAGGAATCTCTCTGATGATGGTGTACAGCACTGCAGCCGGCCAGGTCTCTTTCTGTGCCTCGCACTTGTTCCACCCTGGAGAAAGAGGATGCATGTTTACAGAAGTGCAACCTGTAGGCCAGAAAGGCATGTGTGGCAAAGTGGTTAAAGCCCAGGTTAGATTTGATGAGGCAAGACGGTGCGGTAAGATTTCAAAGGCCAGTTCGATTAGTGTGAACTTTCTAGTTCATAGAGCACTGATGCCACAATCATCAACAAACCCAAATGTTTGGTTGGGGTGCCACACCCACGTTGGACTGCTTGAAGTCTCTAGAGTGTTTTTCGTCATTCACACTGGTTGATTTGGTTTATCAGATCTTTCTCTATAATTTCTATACATGTTGATCTTGGGTGGTGTTTGCTGGGTTGGAGTCCTCTGTGTCCTCTGGCCATATGTAGGACACTGGATGCCAGCAGCTGAATGATGTTTTGTTTTAAACACCAGCTTTACAATGTTATATCACTTCTTTACTAGATCAGTCAACACACATCAAGCATACAAACCAATTTATTAAAAAATAGCTCAAAATGAAGGAACTGAAAACAGATAACTCAGGGAGTTTTAGAAACTGCCCTGTCTACCACCGTTGTTTCAGTGCAGATGCTCATTTTCAGTGATAGCATTCTTTAAAATTCCTGTCTGTAATATTCTCCCTTGAAAACATTTTTCGTTTCTCCAGATGAGTGTGACCTTTACCTAAGACCAAGATGTTAGTCAGCTCTGGCAAGCATTGGTGAGGTCATGCACGAACAAGATTCTGTTGTTAAGATCTTTGTTAGATAAACAGGCAATTCTAATTCATCACCAATACAAAAAGTTGTACAACAGACACGGAAACAAGGTGATTCATTGTATGATTATATTCAAATGCTCTTAGAAGACAATAGTACCAGTGCTCTTCTTTTCCAAGAACACATGAATATAATTCAAAGATGAATCACCTTGTTTCATTAATGCCTGTGGACTTTTCGAGGAATTTTCAAATGAGCTTTCCCTTCTCAACATAAAAGAAACAAGCAAATGAACAAGGACTAATAACCATAACCGTGGGTAAGCAAGATGTGCTAGATGTGTTTTTTCTTTTTTTAAATGTCATTTTTTCCACTAAATGCTATTGGTTATGTTATAACAGCGGTATTTTAGTTATTATATTGTTTTTGGTAAATTGCAATTTTAAGTACTTTTAACCATTTAAGTAACACTTATTACTGACTAACTACTATGAATTATTCAGTACTTGATTATAAAAGTGAGTTATTAGAGTAACTACATAACTGCCGTGGGGTTTAAGGCATTAAAAGGGCTGCATTGTAAATGAGGACCATTACAATCATTGTCTTTTTTTGTCTCCTTTAGTTTTCTCTAGAACAGGCCCACAGACTGTTGTTTCACCACAGTGCATAACAACAGTTGTGCAAACCCTGATTATTTCATATCAGATTCCCCCAAGATAAAATATGTTTTGTACCTTGCGGTCTCCCAGCAGACCGTTAAGAGTTTGTCTGCGGAATCCAAATCGATACGTACAGAATGTATCTGGCCATATAGGTAGCCTGGGAGAAACGTAACTCAAGCCATTTTTCAAGTGAATTATCATTATCATTTACAATTCCTTTTTTTTTTACTCCAAATATCATGTTACACCTATAGAAGTTATGGTGTCAGAGTAAAACTGCCGGTATTAAAAATGCCCTGCCGCGTTAAAAGAACTCCAACAGATGATGTACGAGGCATGTTTGTTGAGAATAAGCTTGTGCATTTTTGTAGAAGTTAATTTACCGCTGATAGTTGAACCGTGTACAGAGGCTAGAGGAAGTGTGAGAGACATAGGACAGAACAACATTTGTCCTATCTGATGGATCAGCTTTTCTGTTCATCCTCCTATCACTTTTATCACTGTGCCTCGAGCTTAGCTAACACCCTCATAAACACCCACCTGATTGTAAGTAGGATAAAGCTCTGAGCTGACAGGAAAGACTATATTTTCTCGTATGTTTTCTCAATTTGATACGCAAAAAAGATTTGTGAGAAACGTACTTTTGGAAATTGAGAGTAAATGTTATCTACAGTCACTGCACAGTAGCTGTGCAGTTTTCTGTAGCGCTGCTTTGTGACAATGTCCACTGTAAAATGCTATATGAATAATAGTAATCTTAATAAAATTTTTATTTTAACTAACCGACTGGTTTAAGCGTCCATCAGACCATAGTGGACACTGCCGTCATCTTATTAGTCTCCAAGTTTTACTGGTAGTCCAGTAGCTGATAATAAAAAACTCATACAATGTGAAGGACAACTGGGCTTTAAGTTAATAAAAAAAGAAAAAAAGAAAAAATTGAGCTAAGAGATTTTGATATGATCCAATGTGATGCACTCTTCACAAAGTAGTTGCTTAGCACAAAAAACACCTAAATAATGAAATATAATTATTATGCCTTTTGAATCTCCATTTTCAATAAGTGGCGTTTCAATGGTGCCCTCGACCACGTCGTGAAGTCTCTGTGCTTTTCTGGTCTCTGTATCTCGGGAGGGTTCAACATTTACGATCTAAAACACAGAGAAATAAACATCATTTCCAAATGTCAAGGACACTGAAACAGTGGGTCGATGAAACGTATTAGGGGATACAAACCGGGGACATCTGAACGTGTACATGACGCTGAACTGCAAACAATAAGAAATATAGAAATTAGGATCTCTGCTTACAAAAATTACAATATAACCAACCACACATATTGGCCATAAGAACAATTTATTCAATGTGTACAAATAAACCCATACATCCCCTAAACACCAACTGTCCAATAGCCCATCTCAACATCAGCAACAAAAAAAAAAAAAAAATATATATATATATATATATATATATATACACACATACATATACTTACCAGGTATTGGCACATGTGGTAGGATTCCATTATGATTGTTGTGTAAAATTCCATCCTTTTTGCACACCAAGCTGCAAGATATTCTCTTCCCACAGGCCCAGCAAATGAGGAGGACAGCAAGAAGCCCCAGCAGTAGCAGCAAAACAGGCAGAATGATCACAAGCTCCAACCTCGAATTTCCAGTCTTGTCTAAACAAGCCATGACATCATTCATATTATAATGGAAAAAACCTCTGTTATATTACACACTGTATAATATGGTAACATGGGGATATGGAAACACACAGGCTACCGTATATTAGACTTCATATATATGTACATACACACATACTGAGCTTTCCAGTTCCCTCTACAGAACAAATAAATGTGATCATATGGAAAATTTCCTGAAATATCTTAATAAAATGGGTGCATGTGTGTTATCTCTTACCTTTTGTACAGAAAGACTTACAGGACTCATGACTGCATTGGTTACTGAAATAATAAAAAAGGAGAATTTAGATTTAAAAAATCATAATTTAATTAATGTTTATATTGGTTGATGTTAGTTGATGGCAGTTAACTGACGGTAACTTGTAAGGGGACTAAAGTTTGTTAGCTGATATTAGATGATTCACAATGACCTAATTAATTAGTCACTTGACTGAAATTTGATGATGTTAGTCAATCAATGGTGACTTATTACTAATATTTGTTGATTCATTGGTGTTAGTTGAAAGATGATTTATTGTCAAATGACTAATGTTTGTTGATGTTCATTGATGTTAACTGACTCATTTTTGTTGATGTTGGTTGATGTTAGTTGACTGATGACATGTTAATTGGTGTTTGTTTACTGATGATAACATGTTAATCGACTAATGTGTATTGTGTGTTGATGTTAATTGGTGTTTGTTTGATGATGATGACCTGTTAATTGATTGTTTTGATGTTAATTGGTGTTTGTTTACTGATGATAACATGTTAATTGACTGACATGGTTGATGTTTTGATGTTCTGATGTGTGTTGATGTTAATTGGTGTTCGTTTACTGATGATGACATGTTAATTGACTGATGTGTGTTGATGTTAATTGGTGTTCGTTTACTGATGATGACATGTTAATTGACTGATGTGTGCTGATGTTAATTGGTGTTCGTTTACTGATGATGACATTTTAATTGACTGTTGTGTGCTGATGTTAATTGGTGTTCGTTTACTGATGATGACATGTTAATTGACTGATGTGTGTTGATGTTAATTGGTGTTCGTTTACTGATGATGGCATGTTAATTGACTGTGTGCTGATGTTAATTGGTGTTCATTTACTGATGATGACGTGCTAATTGACTGATGTGTGCTGATGCTAATTGGTGTTCGTTTACTGATGATGACGTGTTAATTGACTTGTGTGCTGATTTTAATTGGTGTTCATTTACTGATGATGACGTGTTAATTGAGTGAAGTGTGTTGATGTTAATTGGTGTTCATTTACTGATGATGACGTGTTAATTGAGTGAAGTGTGTTGATGTTAATTGGTGTTTATTTACTGATGATGACATGTTAATTGACTGATGTGTGTTGATGTTAATTGGTGTTCATTTACTGATGATGACGTGTTAATTGACTGATGTGTGTTGATGTTAATTGGTGTTCATTTACTGATGATGACATGTTAATTGACTGATGTGTTTTGATGTTAATTGGTGTTGATTTACTGATGAGCACATGTTAATTGACTGTTGTGTGCTGATTTTAATTGGTGTTTATTTACTGATGATGACATGTTAATTGACTGATGTGTGTTGATGTTAATTGGTGTTCATTTACTGATGATGGCATGTTAATTGACTGATGTTTGCTCATTTTAATTGGGGTTAATTGACCACTGTTTGTTGATGTAAAATGGTGTTTATTGATTGACGTATGTTGATGTTAATTGGTGTCAGTTGACTGATGATGGATTAGTTGTTAGTATATTGAAGTAAGTTGACTGATGTTTGTTGATGTTATTTGACTGATGATGATTTGTAAATGGACTGATGTTTGTTGGTGTAAATTGGTGTTAATTGACTGATGTCTGTTGATGTTAATTGGTGTCAATTGGCTGATGATAATTAGCTAATTGACCAAAGTTTACTGATTTGTAAGTAGACTGATGTTTGCTGGTGGTGATATTGGTGGTTTTGTGTTGTGTTGTGTTGGCCTGTTTCATGAATGACTTATGACAACTGGCCAGGTGCAGATCATATATTTTGTTGACATATATTAATGTAGTCGTATGAGCTCTACTTCTCTAATTCCTACTTTGTACTTCCACTCATTGGGCGCTTTATGAAATACACTTTACCTCAGTATCTCACAGATCCACTGTATAGTTGGACTGTTACACAGTGTAGCCAATCTGTTGCTGCACAATTGCTGCAACCCTCTACCCTATTTAATCATTGGTCAGTTCCTGAAAGGGTTGCTATTGACCAAATATTATTTCCATTTTAGAATACTGTACAGCAGTGACACCAAGTTGGTAGTGTTACTGTAATGATGCACAGAAGTGGCACAGAAGTGTTGCTGAGGTTTTGGACACCTGTCACTGTAGGGTTGAAAGTGAAACTCATCCAGCCAAGAATGGCTCTGAGGTTAGAAACTGGCCACTGTTTAATGACTAAAACAAATAACACATGGCAGCAGTTAGACAATGGTCTCTAACTATAGAGCAGCAAACTGAGCGGTCAGTGTCCATTATGAACGTTCAGTGTCCATCAATCCATTCAACACAGTGGTATTTGTATCATAGTGTTATTAGAGCATAAATCAATTCTTATACTGAACCTTTGATGTTACCACCCAGATGGTGCAACCACACATTAATAAATATAAATAATTTAGTCTTAGTACTTGGACACCTCTATAAATCCTTCACTGTGAATAAACTTAAGTTTCTACATAAACGTTTCAAATAAATAAACATTATTATAATAATAACACTTCAATGACTGGGTGAACTGAGTCAGCCTAACCATCATGATTCAAAAAAGACACTCACTGAGGGTCTTGTTTATAATGCAATCCTCTGCCCACTCTTTTTAAAAGCACGTCACAATAAAAGTCCTTTGTTGATTGTAGTGATGCATGGCATTTGAGGAAATCAAAATTCACACCAAAAAGTTTTTCAATGAGTTGAAAGTTGCCATATTTTGAAGCTTTCATGCTTTTCTGACCAAGCAGGTATATATCACTGTTGTCGGAACAAAACCTTGTATCTCCAAAATGGTAACTTTACAGGAAAAGGAAAAAACATATTTTACTTTTAACGTAAGTCAATGGAACAAGAATTATTTTCCAAGTCATCTGGGGCCGTTTCTCTTGGTCCAATCTTTATGAAATTTTCACACAATGTAAAGATAGCAGGCACTGTCAAATTATGTCAAAAACTTGAGGTTTTTTTTTCCAACAGCAGCGATATGCAAAAATGTACAAAATATAGATAAAGCTAAAGCATGTAATGTAATGCATGTGAATTTGGCCTGTGTCGTATATGACAGGAGTTGGCTAAAGGGGCAGGAAAACTCAATAAAAAGATCAAAAGTCTTTGTTGACATACGCACCCCCGTCACAGACTAAGCAGTCTGATGAAAAGAGGATGCTTACCTAATAACATGCCCACTCACTTTCACTTTTTTTTGCGTGAGCTATATTTGTTTCAATTACATTTAAATAAAGTGTACTCATGAATTCTTTCCAAAATATTTTAGAGATATATATTAAAAGTCTTATCACACACTTGTCTGTAAAAACCCAGCTTAAAAACACAACTTCAGCTTAAGATTCCAGTACAGTCAGTCAGCTGATTACTAAGCACAAGAGTGGTGAGTGAAAAGTGTAGATTACAACTTAAACTTGACCTTAAATATTTCAAATAAATAAACATTTTAATGACTTTGTTAACTAAATCATGACTCAACAACTGACTGTGGTATGATAACCTATAAGCCGCAGCAACAGAGGTGTGCCTAATAAACAGGCCGCTGTATGTGTACTTCACAAACACGATTGTGACATTTGTTCAAGAGAGCTGATTTGCAGAACTTTGTAAAATGGCAGGAAATTCTTGCTTCTGTATACAGGAAACCCACAACCCACTAACCTATATGCTTCAAGATTCCACTTTGAAGAATAAAACAGAATCTGAAACATTTTTGTAAACTTTTGAAGTGGTTAAGGCTCTCAAAATTCTTAATCCAGGATTAGTTGAATTGAGACTGAAAAGTAATGACTTAAACATCCAGCAACATGCTGCCCATGACACCGAAAAAAAAAGAATAATCCCTGAATTAAGCATAAAACACGCCAAAAAAAAAGATTTTTTTAAATCAACTTCACAGTGCCCAGCCATTTTGTTTACCTGGTCAACATATTTTGGATATCAACCCTTCTTTAGAAGTCAATGGCCTTTGACAAAACCAGAAGTGTGCAGTGAGGATGAGGAGAAATTTACAGAACAATTCCATGAAGTCTCTTACTTGGGACATGGCTGGCATTTCCCCTTCGAATCCAAATACTGGCCATGCTTGCAAGACACATTCTTGCATTTATCTTTACAATCAGGGCCTGCAGGACCAGAAGAAATGGAAATCATGAGACATGACAAAAATGTTACTGTGTGATAATAACTGCCTTTATTTTGCATAAAAGTTGATTTCAAGCCTTTTACAGGTTTATCACACAAAGCTTGATGAACAGTGGTGGACAGTAACTAAGTAAATGTAATTAGTTACTGTACTTAAGTAGTTTTTTGTGTATCTGTACTTTACTTAAGTTTTTCCATTTTGGCGACTTTTTACTTTCACTCCACTACATTTTAAAGTCAAATATCTTTTTGCTCCGCTACATTTTGAGAAATCGGTCGTTCCTTTTGTTTTTTGTATGTATAAAAACGTAACATGTCAAAACAAAAGAAGTGCAAAGCAAGAACACCAATCAGGGCACAGCGGTCACTTTGTTCTGAGCTTGTTTTGACCTCTTGGTCATACCGACCCAGTTCAAGCACATGATTCAACGTCAGCGCAGCAGCGTAAGGGAGCACATACGTCACCTAAATGATGAACTAACCTAACTTTGTGTAAATAGACCACAATATAGGAATATGTACACATATGCAGCCGTGACTGACGTGTTTCATTTTTTCTGAATTCATACAAACACTTTCATTTTATAGTAAATTAGTTTCAGTTAGTTTTTGAGCAGAGGCCTCCAGATCAATACAGTAAAGGAAAACTTATTTGTGATTCTGAGTTTAAAGCCAGATTTTTTTCAACTTGTAACTAAGTTACAAAGTAAACTTAAACTTAAACTTTGCTTGTGTGTAAAAAGTGATTTCAGAGCCACTCGGTTCTCCCTGATGGAAACTGTTGACCTTCAGTGTTTTGTGCTTATGATCATTTTAATAGACGTCAGCGTCACTAATTAATGACGTTCTATTAAAAGACTGGTTTACCAAGAGAGACGCTGGAGGATTTTCACCTAAAATGAGTTCATGAAGCGAGTCTTCTTACAAAAATGATAACAGGACATCAGAGCCATAATTAATCTTTTAGTACTTTTACTTTTGATACTTAAGTACATTTGAAGGCAAATACTTTTGTACTTTTACTCAAGTGGAGGTCTAAAGGGAGGAACTTCTACTTTTACTGGAGTAATATTCTACCTTGGGTGTCTCTACTTTAACTCAAGTACATGATTTATGTACTTCGTCCACCTCTGTTGACAAATGAGTTATAGAGTGATTAACGAGCCAAGATTGTGTTTCTCTCTGAAATTGGCTTGGTTTTAGTTACAGTGACAGCAAAAATTTCACATGAGGAGCACATCTAAACAATTTATGACATTCTAAATTCAGTAGTAAGAATGTTTTTTTTTTTTTCACTTTTTAATACTTACACATGCTGCAGTTCCTGCAATCTTTACAATCCTTACAGAAATAATCCTTTAAAGGGGTAGTTCTGTAAAAGCCGTCTTTGCAGCCGCATACTCGGTTCTTCTGAGGTGTGCATTCACTCTTAACAATCTTATTCCCTGTAAAACCAAGAGAGATCATTAAAAACCTTTATGCCAATTTATAACGTCTACATAACATCTAACATAACTGCGATTAATATGATATTTTATGTTTTGATGTTTTACTCACCCACAAGATCACACTGGAAACAACTTATACATTCTGTTAGTGCACTCTCTGCATCTATGTAAGTCTCCGGGCCACATTTCTTGCAGATAATGTGTTTTGATGATGATGATTCTACTTTGCGACAGCCTGAATGATTAGAAATATAAATGCAGGTTATATCTAAATAAATGTTTTCCTACATGTGGAGTACAAGAGCTATTCCAAAACTAGGAACACTGAAGTGCAGAAATGTTTGTTTTGTCAATCGTTATTCACCTCTTTCCTACGTGGTTGGTATGGTTGGTGCAGCAGATACTAAAGTTTGAATCACAGACATTTCCTAATCGTTTTATGCACTGGGATAAACCATGACATTGCATTATTAACACACACTTTAAAAAATGTGCCACAAAGGGTTTTTTTTAATGACATAAAAGAACTTTGGTTGACTAAGGAATCTTTTAGTGAATGGTTCTTCAGAGACACCAAAAGTGTGAGTGAGAAGAACCATTTTGTTGTTTCAAAGACCTGCACATCATGGAAATGTTCTAGGGAAAAACATTAAATTGATATAGAAGCTTCTTCACACCTGCAAATCTCTTTTTCAAACAAGGTTCTTTAAGGAATCAAAAGTGGCTCTACTATGGCATACAGAACCCTGTTTGAGGGTTTTGAGGACACTGAAGAGGACGGGCAAGCACATCGACAAGATATTATCTCGAGTTCATGGGGAGGAAAAGAAGTGACACACAAAAGTTTTTCAAAGAATTGAAAACTTTTCAAGTGGAGCACATTTTGCAACAAGTTGGGATTTTTATGTTTAAGATATGCTATGATTTATTTAGAATTTTATATGACTAAATGACCCTTTTTTGTTTTTTTGGGGGGGTGGGTGGTGGGGGGGGGCGTTATATACCATAGTAGAACCACTTTTAACAAATCTGCATATGTGGTTGGACGGTTTTTAGACTTTGAGGCACAAATGTCTAAAATGAATTTTATTCTGATAAACAGAATATATATATATATATATATATATATATATATATATATATTATTCATTTCACTCTGTCCAAAGCAATTTCGTTTACCTGCCGGACATCTTGCTGATTTCCCAGTTTGCCCATCATTTGGCCTTTGACATTCCAAGTCATGTCCAGTCTGGCAAAGAGAGACTGCAACCAGAGCCAGTGCCTGCAGTACAACCAGCACACACATCTCATCAGCACATTAAGAAAGCCCATAACTAAAAGACACATTATTTACACTATGCAGGACATCCCTCCTAGTTACTGACATGAGGTGTTTCAGCCACATTCATTACTAAGAAGCGTAGAAAACCAAGCACAGAGCAAGTCAATCTTAATAGAAAAACACTGGCCGTAAAATGGCTCAGACTGAAGAGCTCAGTCATTTTAAACACCATAGGACATCATCTTCAACACAGACTGTGAAATTTCTGCCCTGCTAGATCTGTCTCTGTCAACTGTAAGTGCTAATATTCTGAAAAGGAAACATCTAGGAGCCCCAGCAGCTCAGCCACGAAGTGGAAGACCACACAAAGCGCAGAGTGGGGCCACCAAGTGCTGAAGCGCAGAGTCAGTGAAATTTTTTTTTTTCTAAATTGTCCTCTGAGTTACACACGACAGAGTTTCAAACTGTCTCTGGAAGCAATACCAGGACAGGAAATTTGTGTCAAGAACTTCAGAAATGGGTTTTCACAGCCAAGCAGCTGCGCACAAGCCTAAACATCAGCCTGTCAAATGGGGAGCAGTGGAAACAGTGGGAGCAGTCATTAATCGCGCCTCACTATCTGGCAGTCTAAAGGATGAATCTGGGCCAGGAGAGCACTACCTACGAGACTGCACAGTGACAACAGTAAAGACTGGTGGAAAAGCGATAACGGTCTGGGGCTGTTTTTTACAGTATGGGCTTGACACCATAATCCCAGTGGAAAGAAATGTTAATGCGACAGCACACAAAGAGATTTCAGAGAATTATATTCTTCCAATGTTGTAGCAACTGTTTGGGGAAGGCACATTACTGTTCCAGCAAGACTGTGTCCCTGAGCACAAAGCGAGGGTTTGCCAAGTGTGGAGCAACTCCTTTGGCCTGCCCAGAGCCCGGACCTCAACCACACCGAACATGAATCGGGTGAATTGGAACATTGATTGCGAGCCAAGCCTTCTCATCCAAAATCAGTGCCTGACCTCACAAATGCTCTTTTTTTTGACTGACTAAGCATAAATTGCCTCACACACATTCAAAAATATCGTGTAAAGTCTTCCCAAAGTAGTGCATGCTGTTACAGTTGTAAAAAGTGGGGTCATATTAATGCCCATGATTTTGGGATGGGATATTCAACAAGCTCTATAGGTGTCCACACACATCATAATATATGATATATTTACTCTGCTGCAGTTTTATGATGAGCCATAGCACATATTATAGAAAAACCAAGGTTCTACTGGGAACTTCAGTCAGTAAGCAGTGGATGTGCTATACGCTGGGTTCAAAATGACCTTTCGAGGTGATTTGTTAAGGATGAATGTATGGAAATATAGAAGTATGCAAAATATAAGTATATAAGTATAAATATAAGTATAAGAAAATGCAATGTTTATGTAAAAATGTTACCAGAATTACACTAAAAACTACAATTTGCAGCTTTAAATATGAGACAACATGGAGTTTAACAAAAAAATACATGACTATCTCAGAGGAAAGTTGCGTATTTGTACCTTTTTATAACATCATGTTTAAGTAACTGAAACGGTCAATGCAACTTAAAAACTGTAACTATAACAGAATAGGGCATCTTTATATTCTTTGCTAAAGGCATTAAAAAGGGTAGAACCACAGTGACAGCATTTGAACCGTAAAATATACAGTTCTGTTTCTGAGGGTAAATAATAAGACCTTACGTCACAAATACGAAATACATGATGAAGATGCTAAATGACTAAAAACGAGCATTAGTTTTGATCAAGGCAAAAGATTTTAGCTTTCCAAAAATGTCTGTCTAGGAAACATGATGACTGTAAAATTGAACTGACACTGATTCATCAAGTATATTGTGGTTTGATAGATCAGAAATTAACTCCTTAAATCCCAGGCTAATTGTCAGGTTATAAATCTTTAGGCTTGTTATACAGTGATTACTATGGATTACTCAACAACTACTATAAAACTAAGATGTAGGGCCCTTTACACCGTGTGTGAATTTCATGATGAATGGACCAAAACAAATGGGCCCAAACCACTTGGAAAATAGTCTTATTCCATTACATTATTTTCCTATAAAGTTACCATTTTGGAGATATGGGGTTTTGATCCGACAACAGCGATATGTAAGAATATGGAAGAAATCTAAAAATGACGAGACAGCGGTCGCTACGTAGGGCTTTATCATATAGTTGTTATCAAATGTTTTAGAGAGTTGCCCTAATGTCTCAACTGTAACCCTTTCAGGTTGTCACTGTAGTTAATATAGAACTAGCCAATGCATACTCAGGAACATCTTTGTCAAAAGTGAAGAGGGGTTAAAATATCTATAGTAAGAACGTATTAACTAACTGACTAGTACTAAAAATGAGACTATCTTGTGCTTAAATAAAATGACCCAAAAGAATAAAAACAAATACAACTATATTTTTAATATACAGCTCTACTGTTGTAGATCTACCACTTCCAATCTAAAAAATTAACCAATTGAATTGAATTTGTCAAAAAGAACAGCTAGTGAAGAGTTTAGAAGCCTTAGTAGGTTACTTACCAAAACATAAACTATTGGAGACGTGGTCATGGTCAGACGACTTTTTAAATTCCCAGTGACCATGAACAGGAACGTGGACTGCAATCACATTTGATTCACTGTTATTAAAACAAACAAGCAAATAAAAGTGAATAACAAAGAGATCTGAAATTATTGCACTTTGCTCGTCTACATTGTAAGTCCAGACACGTGCATCTGCAGTTCTGACCCTCCACGAAAATAGGGAACTGCACCTTGACAATCTGAAACTTTATGTGGCAGAAATGTGAAAGTAGCTCTCAGAAAAGCGAGACAGGAAAACACGTCAACCGACCAACCTGCGTGTTGGGCTGGGATGTTAGGTTAAGTTTGGGCTAGGCTTGTCACAGAGGAAGTCTGTTTGTAGGTACTGCCTACAACCCTTCAATTACTCTGCATCCGCAACAGTGTTGTAGCATGTTTGTTTTCACTCAACAAATATCCATTTAAAGAAACTCATGGGTGAATTCATATAGTGAGAAGTCAGGTAGTACAAGACAGCAAGTCGCATGGTCATGTAATACAGTGTTTTATGTAGTCATATTAGCCTACTTACAATATTTTGTTTGTTGATTTAGATATGATCCACCAGTAAATATTAGATGAAATGTGAATAAACTTCAGTTCTTAAAAGCTTATATACTGAAAAACTCCTTTTGCTCACTTTGAAATAAAGAGTTCGATGTAATATGTAAATATTGTGAAAACTTCAAAATCTACCATGCCTTCACTAGTCCATACCATCCATCTATGGAAGTCTGTAAACACAGCATATTTGAATGTATTGTTTTTGTGATGTCCCACAAGCAACGTGTATCCACCTAGTCAGGGTAGAACACCTTAGCTCGGCCCATTCATGTTAAAGTTATAAGCCAATCATAACAGAGGTTATTCAAACCATATCGCTCTTCAAGGCATGTAGCGAAAACAACTTGTCTAAATTTCAACTGGCCTTTATATGAAAGTGAGAGTTCTCACTGTCACATTTGTGACAAAGAAGAGCAGATTCATGGCAGATGACTGGACACTGCCAGAAAACGTTTGCAAAACTCAACAAATGATGAAAACAGTAATGTTGCATCTGAAAAATCATGTTTGGGGTTGCAAGATACCATCAATTATACACGCGTTTTAAATTCACTTCAAGCCAAGTCAAGACAAGTCCACGTTAAGGGCCGAGACCAGATGAAGATATTTTCAGAATATTAAAAATTAAGAAGAAAAGGAAAATAAATTCATTGTAGTTCATTGCACATTCGCTATTGTTAGTTATACATACCATACATAAATCCATCCATCCATCCATCCATCCATCCCTCTACTGCTTATCCGATCCGGGTCGCCAAGCTTCTCACCCTATCTCTAAGGGAGAGCCCGGCAACCCTGCGGAGAAAGCTCATTTCTCATTTCACCATACATAAATATATAATATTATTTTATAATATACACTGCTCAAAAAAATAAAGGGAACACTTAAACAACACAATATAACTCCAAGTAAATCAATTTCACATGCTGTTGTGCAAATAGAATAGACAACAGGTGGAAATTATTGGCAATTAACAAGACACACTTTTGAATGTTGGTGGTGCTTTCACACTCGTGGTAGCAGGAGACGGACTCCCCACACAAAGTGGCTCAGGTAGTGCAGCTCATCCAGGATGGCACATCAATGCGAGCTGTGGCAAGAAGGTTTGCTGTGTCTGTCAGCGTAGTGTCCAGAGGCTGGAGGTGCTACCAGGAGACAGGCCAGTACACCAGGAGACATGGAGGAGGCCGTAGGAGGGCAACAACCCAGCAGCAGGACTGCTACCTCTGCCTTTGTGCAAGGAGGAACAGGAGGAGCACTGCCAGAGCCCTGCAAAATGACCTCCAGCAGGCCACAAATGTGCATGTGTCTGCACAAACGGTTAGAAACCGACTCCATGAGGATGGTATGAGGGCCCGACGTCCACAGATGGGGGTTGTGCTCAGAGCCCAACACCGTGCAGGATGCTTGGCATTTGCCAGAGAACACCAGGATTGGCAAATTCGCCACTGTCACCCTGTGATCTTCACAGATGAAAGCAGGTTCACTCTGAGCAGATGTGACAGACGTGACAGTCTGGAGAGTCTGGAGACGCTGTGGAGAGCGATCTGCTGCCTGCAACATCCTTCAGCATGGGTCAGTAATGGTGTGGGGTGGCATTTCTTTGGAGGGCCGCACAGCCCTCCATGTGCTCACCAGAGGTAGCCTGACTGCCATTAGTGAGACCATATGCTGGTGCGGTTGGCCCTGGGTTCCTCCTAATGCAGGACAATGCTAGACCTCATGTGGCTGGAGTGTGTCAGCAGTTCCTGCAAGATGAAGGCAGTGAAGCTATGGACTGGCCCGCCCGTTCCCCAGACCTGAATCCTATTGAGCACATCTGGGACATCATGTTTCGCTCCATCCACCAACGCCACGTTGCACCACAGACTGTCCAGGAGTTGGAGGATGCTTTAGTCCAGTTCTGGGGAGGAGATCCCTCAGGAGACCATCCACCACTGGATCAGGAGCATGCCCAGGCGTTGTAGGAGGTCATACAGGCACGTGGAGGCCACACACAATACTGAGCCTCATTTGACTTGTTTTAAGGACATTACATCAAAGTTGGATAGCCCTGTCGTGTGTTTTTCCACTTTAATTTTGTGTGTGACTCCAAATCCAGGCCTCCACTGGTTAATAAATTAGATTTCCATTGATGATCTTTGTGTGGATCACCACCTTATCGTGGTGGAGAGGTTTGTGTGCTTGAAGGACCCTAGGAGCTATGTTGTCTGGAGCAAAAGCTCCTGGTAGGGTCTCCCATGGCAAACTGGTCCTAGGTGACAGGCCAGACAAAGTGTGATCCATAACCACCCCTATGAGGACAACAAAGCAGGACTCGTGTACCCTGCCCGGATCAGGGTTACCGGGGCCCCACCCTGGAGCCAGGCCTGGGGGAGGGGCTCGCCAGCGAGCGTCTGGTGGCCGGGCATTCACTCATGGTGACCGGCCGGGCCCAGCCCGAAGGAGCTACATGAGTCCCCCCTCCCATCGACCCACCACCGATGGGAGGGGCAGTAGTAGGGGTGCGGTGCATTGTGGATCGGGCAGTGTCCGAAGGCGTGGGCCTTGGCGTTCTGATCCTCGGTTGCTGAAACTGGCTTTTGGAACTTGGAACGTTACCTCACTGGCGGGGAAGGAGCCTGAGTTGGTGCGCGAGGTCGAGAGATACCGGCTAGATATAGTCGGGCTCACCTCAACACACAGCTTGGGCTCTGGGTCCAATCTCCTTGAGAGGGGCGGGACTTTTTTCTTTTCTGGAGTTGCCCATGGTGAGAGGCGGCGGGCAGGTGTGGGCTTTCTCATAGCCCCTCGACTCGGCGCCTGTATGTTGGGGTTTTCCCCGGTGGACGAGAGGGTAGCTTCCCTACGCCTTCGGGTTGGGGAACGGGTCCTGACTGTTGTCTGTGCTTATGCACCGAACAGCAGTTCAGAATACCCAGCCTTCATAGAGTCCTTGGAAGGGGTGCTTGAAAGTGCTCCTCCTGGAGACTCGATTGTCCTACTGGGGGACTTCAACGCTCACGTGGGCAACGACAGTAAGACCTGGAGGGGTGTGATTGGGAGGAATGGCCTCTCTGATCTGAACCCGAGTGGTGTTCAGTTTTTGGACTTCTGTGCAAACCACAGTTTGTCCATAACGAACACCATGTTTGAACACAAGGATGTCCATAAGTGCACATGGCACCAGGACACCCTAGGCCGCAGTTCAATGATTGACTTTGTAGTCGTGTCAGCGGACTTGCGGCCATGTGTACTGGACACTCGGGTAAAGAGAGGAGCTGAGCTGTCAACTGATCACCACCTGGTGGTGAGTTGGATCAGGTGGTGGGGGAAGATGCCAGTCAGACCAGGCAAACCCAAACGTATAGTGAGGGTTTGCTGGGAACGTCTGGCAGAAGAACCTGTCAGATTGATCTTAAACTCACACCTCCGTCAGAACTTTGACCAGATATCGGGGGAGGTGGGGGACATTGACTCAGAATGGGCCATGTTCCGCTCCTCCATTGTTGAAGCGGCTGACTGTAGCTGTGGTCGCAAGGTAGTTGGTGCCTGTCGGGGCGGTAATCTTCGAACCCGGTGGTGGACACCCCAGGTGAGAGATGCCGTCAAGCTGAAGAAGGAGTCCTACCGGACATGGTTGGCCTGTAGGACACCAGAGGCAGCTGGCAGGTATCGACAGGCCAAGCGATCTGCGGCTTCAGTCGTTGCCAAGGCAAAAACCCGGGTGTGGGAAGAGTTCGGTGAGGCCTTGGAAAGTGACTTTAAGTCGGCTCCGAAAAGATTCTGGCAAACCGTCAGGCGACTCAGAAGGGGAAAGCAGTGTGCCACTAGCACTGTATATAGTGGAGATGGTGTGCTGCTGACTTCGACTGAAGACGTCATTGGGCGGTGGAAGGAATACTTTGAGGACCTTCTCAATCCCACCAACATGTTCTCCAGTGAGGAGGCAGAGTCTGGGGACACGGGAATAGGCTTGTCCATTACAGAGGCCGAAGTCGCTAAGGTAGTTAAAAAGCTCCTTGGCGGCAGGGCTGCAGGGGTGGATGAGATCCGTCCCGAGTTCCTCAAGGCTCTGGATGTTGTGGGGCTGTCTTGGCTGACACGCCTTTTCAACATTGCATGGACATCGGGGGTGGTGCCACTTGATTGGCAGACTGGGGTGGTGGTGCCTCTTTTCAAAAAGGGGGACCGGAGGGTGTGTTCCAACTACAGGGGAATCACACTCCTCAGCCTCCCTGGTAAGGTCTATGCAAGGGTACTGGAGAAGAGAGTCCGGCTTATAGTCGAACCTCGGATTCAGGAGGAGCAGTGCGGGTTCCGCCCTGGTCGTGGAACACTGGACCAACTCTTTACCCTCTCCAGGATTCTCGAGGGTTCATGGGAGTTTGCCCAACCAGTCCACATGTGCTTTGTGGATTTGGAGAAGGCATTCGACTGTGTTCCCCGGGGTATTCTGTGGGAGGTGCTTCGGGAGTACGGGGTACATGGCTCTTTGCTACGAGCCATTCAGGCCCTGTACAAACAAAGCAGGAGCTTGGTTCGCATGGCCGGCAGTAAGTCAGACTTTTTCCCAGTGAGAGTTGGACTCCGTCAGGGCTGCCCTTTGTCACCGATTCTATTCATAATTTTTATGGATAGAATTTCTAGGCGCAGTCAGGGGATGGAGGGTGTCCGGTTTGGTGACCTCAGGGTCACATCGCTGCTGTTTGCAGATGATGTGGTCCTATTGGGGACATCAGGCCGAGAACTTCAGCTTTCACTGGATCGGTTTGCAGCCGAGTGTGAAGCGGCCGGGATGAGGATCAGTACCTCCAAATCCGAGGCCGTGGTTCTCACGCGGGAAAGGGTGGAGAGCCCTCTCTGGGTCGGGGATGAGCTCTTGCCTCAAGTGGAGGAGTTTAAGTATCTTGGGGTCTTGTTCACAAGTGATGGTACAAGGGAGCGGGAGATTGACAGGCGGATTGGTGCTGGGTCAGCAGTGATGCGGGCTCTTTACCGGTCTGTTGTGGTAAAGAAAGAGCTGAGCCATAAGGCAAGGCTCTCGATTTACTGGTCGATCTACGTTCCCACCCTCACCTATGGTCATGAGCTTTGGGTAATGACCGAAAGAACGAGATCGCGAATACAAGCGGCTGAAATGAGTTTCCTCCGCAGGGTGGCTGGACTCTCCCTTAGAGATAGGGTGAGAAGTTCGGTCATCCGGGAGGGACTCGGAGTAGAGCCGCTGCTTCTTCACGTCGAGAGGAGCCAGTTGAGGTGGTTCGGGCATCTTGTTAGGATGCCTCCTGGACGCCTCCCTTGGGAGGTGTCACAGGCAAGTCCACCGGGGAGGAGACCCCGGGGAAGACCCAGGACACGCTGGCGTGAATATATCGCCCAGCTGGCCTGGGAGCGCCTCGGAATCCCTCCCAGGGAGCTAGTGGAAGTGGCTGGGGAAAGGGAGGTCTGGGCTTCATTGCTCAGGATGCTGCCCCCGCGACCCGAACCCCGGAGAAGCGGAAGATGATGGATGGATGGATGGATCTTTGTGTGATTTTGTTGTCAGCACATTCAACTTTGTACAGAACAAAGTATTCAATGAGACTATTTCATTCATTCAGATCTAGGATGTGTTATTTGAGTGTTCCCTTTATATTTTTGAGCAGTGTACATTCACTAAGCACTTTATTAGGAACACCATGCCTCCCTTTCCTCCCAAAAGAGCCTCAGTTCTTCATGCCATGGATTCCAGAAGATTCAGAGCCTGCATCATGCAATTCCTGCAGATTTTCTAGGTACACTTTCATGCTATGAATCTCTCATTCTACCATGTCCCTAAGGCGTTCTACAGGATGCAGATCCAATGACTGGGAACGCCTCTGAAAAACACTGAACTCATTATCGTACTTATGAAACCAGATTTTGCTTTGTGACATGGAGCATATCTTGCTGTAAATCATTAGAAGATGGGTAAATTTTGGCCATAAGGGGATACCCATGGTCTGCATTCGAGCAATGACTGATTGGTAATAAAGCCTGGACTAATAACGGTCTCAAAGTGTGACAAGAGAACATTTCCCACACCATTACACCAACTCCACCAGCCTGGACTGTTGACACATAGCAGGTAGAGTCCGTGGCTTCATGCTGTTGGTGCCAAATTCTGACAATACCATCTGTCTGCCTCAGCAGAAATTGAGATTCTTCATACGTGTTCCAGTTAACAACTGTCTAGTTTTGGTGAGCCTGTGTCCACTACAGCCTCAGCTTTCTGTGTTGGCTGACAGAAGTGGAACCCATCGTCGTCTTCTGCTGGTGTAGCCCATCCACCAGAAGGTTTGACATCTTGTGCATTCTGATGAGCTTTTTTTGCTCACCACAAATGTATGGAGTGATTATCTGAGTACCATAGCCTGTCAGATCAAACCAATCTGGGCAATCTCTGTTGACCTTTCTTATCAACAAGGCATTTCTGTCCACAAAACTGCACTTTTTTTTTTCTTTATTGCACCATTTTGAAAAAAACTCTAAGATGGTGTTGTGCGTGAAAATCCCAGGCATTAGCATTTTAAAAAATACTCAAACCAGCCAGCCCGTCACCAACAACCTGCCATGGTCAACATCACGGAGATCACACTTTTCACTCATTCTGATGGCTGATATGTATTATTATTTAGCTGCGGGTCGGAATCTAATTAACTTATGCACTGTACTGCTACCACATGACTGACTGATTAGATAACTGCATGAATGAGTAGGTGTACAGGTGCTCCTAATACAGTGCTCAGTGAGTGTACATCATAAAATATGACCTTAAATAATGCATAGCCTACAAACGTTATTTAGAGAGAGCAATTCCTGACGTGGCTGATACAAAACTGAGTCAAACGGTTTTAAGACTAATACTTAATCCAAGGCCTTGAGGAATAGCGAGAGGCTTATTCTGGAAATGGCCGTGTGAAATAAGTTTGCTAAAACCGCATAAATGTTATAAGTAGAGAAAATAAAATACAAGAAAAGCGTAAAATAGGGGCCCTTTAAAGCGTCCCCACTGCAGGCGCCATCATTTAGCAAGACGAACAGCGACATCTAGTGGCGAGGAAAACATCAGGCAGGTTCGCGAAGCAAATGCTTCACAGCTGTGAGCTCAACATGGATTTATAACGAAGTTAGAGAGATAGAGGGTTAATCCTAACTCACTCTTCCTTTCTGCTACTCACTGCTGCTCCCATTACAGCATCCCCGGCTCGAACTGCAGCAGATTTAGACTCAGAGCAGAGGTTTTCTCCCCCTTTATGAAGCGCCATGATAGAAAAATGAACTGCTGTGTGATTCTGTACTTCATGAGAGAGAGAGAGAGAGAGAGAGAGAGAGAGAGAGAGAGAGAGAGAGAGAGAGAGAGAGAGAGAGAGAGAGAGAAAAGAGAAAGAGAGAAGCTGAATCCGCTTTTCCGAATTCCCCGTTCCACCTTAAATGGTCCAGCAGTTACATTGTGGCGCCTGAGGCGACAGACTGCAGCTGCTGCACCATTTAAGGTGGAACGGGGCCATTAGAACAAGACGCTGGCGAATAGGAAGCCAACTTCAGCCTCGTGAAAAAAAACCCACCAGAAGTGAACGAACGGCGACCCGGAAGCGGTGAAAGCTAGAAGCGCATAGAAAGAACATCAAGCGCTTTTAGCTTTTTATTCTGCGAAGGGAAAAATCCGCAGCTGGAATAAAAGGTCTGTCCAACACGTTTTTACTCCTTCATGCCGTCGCGACACGAGTATTTAGTTGCAGTGCATGCCCGCAGAGCCCGTATCGGTGGTGTTTAATGTGCGCGGGAGGTTAAAAATCTCCCCCAAAACCATTAAAGCGAGCGCGGCTGGAGCTTTCTGCAGCGAACGGGCTTTTCTGGGAGCGGATTCTCCGCCTCGCCGCTGCGGAGAGGCGGAGGGGGATGATGGAGCCGAGCCGCGGGCAGCAGCCGTGCGGCTGTTTTTGCGCGGCAGGATTGTTGTAGGAAGTGTCAGGTTTTTTTTCCAGAGGGGCCGGGCAATTCAAAGGTGCAATTCTTCTTCATAAACAAACAGCCACATTCCCACACACACACACCACGGCCAGGTCCTGCGGTTTTCTGCCCCCTCTGTCTCAGTCCAACACAAATCGAGGGGCAAATTCGGGCTCCGCAGAATATGGCGCCCTTCCTTATGAAAATAAAGACAGGCTGCCATTTTAGTCGTTTCTTTTCTTGTTCTTTTGTCTGAAACGTTTTGTTGAAACCGTGTGAATATGCGTGGCGTGCACGAGGCTGAAGTTGGCTTCCTATTCGCCAGCCTCTTGTTCTAATTTCCCCGTTCCACCTTAAACGGGGTAGCAGCTTACATTCAGGAGCCGGAGCCACATTTATAATGTGCCCGAGACGCCAGAATGTAACTGCTGCACCATTTAAGGTGGAACGGTGGAAGGTGACTTCAGCTTCGTGTGCTGCGTGAAATCTGCCTTCACTCTCCGGCCTTTTCTGAATGATGGGCATGAGCTGGCAGCAGGAAAGAATGAAAAAGTTCAGCAACTTTTGTGTCCCTGTCGAGGGAAAAAGGCGTTCATTCATAGATTTTTGATGAACGTCGTTATTTAGGGAGAGACTGCAGGCGTCGACACTTTGGGGACAGGGGCATTTTTCTCGTAGACAGCTTTGACACTGAGGTACCAGTGCGCATATTTCTGGTTCGATATGATTTTAGCCTCTGAGGCGAAGATTTCATCTCATTTTTATAGAAGCCTGTTTTAGATTTAATGTAGCAGTGTATTAAAGATACTACTGAATTCAACAGGAGACATAAGACCCCAGTGCGTTGAAGATAGCAGTGGATTTAAGGTTTAAATTAATTTAAGATATTTTAGATTTAGATTTAGTTCATATGGAGATGTTTAGTCATAATTATGAAACAAGTCATAACAGAATCCCATTATTATGAGAAAGCAAATTGTAATTATGGTACCAAGTCAATTATGAAATAGGGTCTCATTTATTTGAGATGGCAAGTCAAAATTATGAGATACAAATGATAGATATCCGTAAATATTAATAATTAAATGACATTTAATGACATTAAATAGCTATATGTTTACATGCCATACGTTTTCTACAGAATTCTACGTACTGCACATATTGGTTTACTCAGATGAACAAAAATGTAGCATATTAATGTGGACGAAATGATGCATTGTTTAAGCTGAACGTGACTAATAGGTTGGCTTCAGATGACAAAACTTTGAGTGGCCAAATGTACAGCCCCATTTCCTAAAAAGTTGGGATGTTGTAAAAAAACAAACACAGAATGCAATAATAAAATCATTTCAACCTTATATTAAATGGTTTTCAATTAAATATATTGTACAGAGACTTTTTTTTAATGTATGCCAATTGTTAAGTTGATGTCAGCATCATGTTACAGAAAAGTTGGAACGGGGCAACAAAAGATGGTGAAGTTGTGTAATGCTTAAAAAAAATGAATTAGGTTAACTGGCAACAGGTCAGTAACACGATTGGGTAAAAATAAACAGCATCTCAGGCTTTCAGAAGTAAAGATGGGGAGGAGTTTACCACAATCAAATACTACAACAATTCATCAATAATGTTTCTTAACATAAAATAGCAAAGATTTCATCATCTACAGTCCATAATATCATTAAAGGTTTCAGAGAATCCAGAGAAATCTCTGTATGCAAGGGATAAGGCCAAAAACCACTACTGACAGGCTGTGATCTTCAGACCTTCAGATAGCATTGCATTAAAACCAGAACACAGTTCTGTACACAGTAGTGAAAATCACTGTATGGGCTCAGGACCATCTGTGAAGGCCCTGTTAATGCTGAACGATATATACGTTTTGGAACAACATATGCTGCCATCCAGACGATGCCTTTAAAGGAAAGATCTTGCTTATTTTAGGCAAGACAATGTCAAACCACATTCTGCATGTATTACAATAGCATTGCCACATATGGAAAGAGTCCAGGAGCTAAACTGACCTGACTGCAGTCCAGACCTGTCACCTATAAAAAAAAAACATTTGCTATCTTATGAAATGAAAAATACGACAAAGGAGACCCCAAACAGAGAAGCTATGATCTAAATCCTATATCAAGCAAGAATGGGAAAACACTGCACTTTCAAAACTGCTGCAGTGTCTCTCCTCAGTTACCAAATGCTTACAAAGAGTTGTTAAAAGAGGGGATGCAGCACAATGGTAAAATGCCCACGTCCCGACCTTTTTGAAGTGTGTTGCTGCCATCAAATTCAAAATGGGCAAATATGTTTTCGGAAAACAGTGAGATTTCTCAATTTTAGCATTTTATATAATGTCTTGTACTATTTTTAATGAAATATACAGTTTAAATCATTTTCACATCATTCCTTTTTTTTTTTACATTTTGCACAGCATCCCAACTTTTTTTTGAAACAGGGTTGTAGACGCTTTGTACAGCGGGTAAGTTAAAGGGGAATTCCATAGACAACATTTCTTCATATTTAAATGGATAAGATATAAACAGCCATTCAGAGTGGCCTGATGTGAAATGCTCCATTCTAGAGAATGGGAACATAAAGTACATGAAATAATTCTTTAGGACAGGCCAAAGTCTTATCGTAAAGCTAAAACAGGTTTTTAATGTTGTAATGCAAAATAGTCACCCAGGAAACCCGCCCCCCCCAGATTTACCACTGTTTTGCCATTATGAACATTGCATATAAAAACTCAATAGACTTTTTTTTTCACTGGTTATTTTGAATAGTAAATAAAATATAGACATTGCATCCCCTGGTTTCTGTCAGCTCCACTGCAAAGAAATCTCAGTAGTTTTTCTGGATATATAAAGTGGAAATATAAGCAAGAACAAAATTCAATTTTAAATTTTAAGCCTGTCTGACAGCCCTAATAGGTGATATTATTAAAATTTGATACTTACAAATAATATTTTAGACTTCTCAGTAGTGTATAGAAATTGTTACAGCCTTAGTTGCTATCATGCTTTGAATGGCAAAGACATGTTCATGTAACAGTACTGGTGGTCTTTACTGTTCTTTGTAGCATACATAGTAGTCATAATGCTGTAATTGGTAAAGGCATAATTAAAACAACAATTCTATGACAGTACCTACTAAAAACTAGTATATTATGTATTAACCATTATTATGCTATTATGCTATTATGTTTTAAAATGATCTGGTTTGCATTTATTGAAGGGATGGCGGAGCCTCGATTCAATAATCCTTATTTCTGGCCACCACCTCCCTCCATGCCTGGTCAGGTGAGTTCACCTAACCCCACTCTTTTTAAACAAGCACTGATAATCACACATCAGGCTAGCGTGTGTGACAGTCTACCTATTAAATATAAATCAGTTTTTATCCTGCCCAGTTACTGAAACAATCATTTCTCAGAAATACTGCCACTAGTGGGAGCCATGGTAGTGTAACAAAATAAACCATAATTTGTACATTATGTACTAAATACCAGAAATGTTTACTAGAGTCTGGTCATGGGGATCTTCTGTCTTATTTTAGCCAGTCATGTAATTTCTTATTTACTGTTTCCATATTAAAATGTTCTTGAGGGACCCCAAGCAGATGTTGTAAAATATAGAGCAATGTAAATTTTATTTCTGTTTAAATATATCCATTACAACTTGCACACACATGCACCATTGCTACGAAGTTCCACTATATGGTGACCACAGACCGCTCATACAAGTAATGTCAATGTCCCCAGTTGAGCATTACGAATGATTCTTACAGCTGGATAACCTGGTTCTTATCAACAAGATCAAAGAGCAGCTGATGGCAGAAAAGATCAGACCTCCGCATTTGCCACCCACCACTGTTCCCTCTCAGCAGACCCTGCTGGTGGCCTCACCACCCTCAGATGCTGGCCAGCATGTGATGTCCATCCCTAAGCTGCAGCAGGTGCCGGGGCTGCAGGCCCACAACTCTTCCCAGCCAGACACTGCCCTTCACGCCCGGCCTGCCTCCAGCACCGTGGCAGGTAGTTGTCAAAACAGTACACTGTTAAGGACAATCTCTTATACATAAAAATAGACATAAGTACAAACAAAATTCAGGTTTCCAGGTAGCTGCTATGGTTGTTTATAGCTATGCATTATACTGTTGCCCATTGTTATAGAAAACACAGTTACATAGTGTCAGCCACTTAAGCAGTTCTATTCGAGATTACTTAATGGCTCCGCATGGTTTGAGGCTCTCATGTTATGATTTAGGCAAGCAGTTTGCACAGTGTTAAACTGGCAGCTAAAAATGTTGCATGTTGACTAGGTGAGCCTTGTAGCTTCAGTGGAAAAATAAAGAAACTTCAGACATCAAGCAAAAAGACTTTAACCAGAAATTGGCATTAACTAAATCCACCACAGATGCAAGAGCAGATTAAAGTTGTTTTTATTTCAGAACCAATTTTTTTTCTTAATTTGAAAAAACTTTGTATAAAGATAGAGTTGTTCAAATCTAAAAAGATAGACTTAACATAAAATGCGCGAAATGGATTGAATGTCCTTGCTACTTATCCTAATATATTTGTTTTATAGACTTATTCAACACTGTAGCTACCAACATCTCCCCTCAAACACTGTAAATATTTCAGTAGTCAGGGACAAAAACACTTGTTTCTTTTTTTTTTCCTCTATACTTTCATGTTTGCAGTAAACATAAAACAGAAAAAACTTCAGACACCAAACGTGTCGGGCTGATAAAGTACATTTGTAATAATACTGGACATATAGTTATGAGAGTGAGTACATTACCTATACATTCACATATGAGCCTTTAGGATTTAAGGGGTTAAGCTGGTAAGCAGGTAATTGTAATGAGCAATATGTTTCTGTTTGATGATCTAGAGCTGAACATGGATGACAAGTCAGCTGTGAAAGCTAAAGGATTATGGGAAGACTGGCATATGCGTCAAGTTGTTGACCAGGCTGCTAGAGTGAACCATCGTTCAGGTAAAACACAACAAAAAACAAAACAAGATACTTGTGTGTATCTGGCCCCTGATTCCTGATTGTGTCTATAACGTTGTGTGAAGAGTGCTATCTTTGTAAGCCTTTTCACTTTTCTTTGGATTGGACATTGGCATTTTTGGCACTCTCTTTTCCATATTTGTAACATGATAGTGTGTGTTAAAAGTATTGTGATATCACACTGTCTAGCATAAAGGGTAACTGTACTGGTTTTCCTCCCTGATTTCAAGTTAACAGCCATTAAATCCAAATTTTTGATTATGAATATCAGGGTATTATTGCTAAATTAAGCCCCTAAACTGCAGGTTTATTATTCTGTTATTGTTATAAAGGCTGTTTATTCAGTCATTTTGGTGAATTATTTGGTAAATAATATGATGCGAAATACTGTGAAACTCACATGGCAGTTATGTACTTAAATTGTGGACCCACAAACGGGTCTTTAGGTTTTAAGGGAATCAAATAAAAAAGGAACATAACTGCATTCCACTTGTTCAAACACAGGCCTGGTACCCTCTTCTCGCGCAGACAGTCACGTCACTTCTGAGGCCATGACCCCCACCACCCCGACGTCTAGCAGTCAGAACCGGCTGGGAGGAGCACCCTCCCTGAATGTGATCTCAGGCCTTGCCAGCGCTCCTGGCATGGATCAGGTGAAAAGTGGGAGCTTGGCAGGGATGCTGGGACCACAGCCGAAAGCCCCGCGTGGCCGTAAGAAGATCAAAGCAGAGAACAACACCGGTCCCTTGCTGGTGGTGCCCTACCCCATCTTGGCCTCAGGCCCTGACCAGTCAGTCACCATCGCCAAAGAGGGGAAAACCTACAGGTGTGACTATTTAAGTTCCAAGGTTATAAGACCTTTAGTGTCTGTATTAGACCTCCATAATAAGCATGAATTTACACAAGGACTGCATTGATTAGTCAACAAAGTAAATTAATCTTTGTCATTGTTTATATTTCATTAAAAAAGCTGTATAGTGTTCTGTAATGTTCATATGATACACATTTATTACACTGAGATGTTGTAACAAGAGGAATAGACAGCTCACTTGTTGAAATACAAATGAACGAGCTTGTAACCCTCAAAATGCTCACCCTTCAACAAACACAGCCAGCCACTGTGTTTCTAAAGACTGATGTGGGGGAAAAGGACCCATTTGTTGTGGAAATGCATGTGTAATTGCCAGAATAACATTTTAAAAACTTCTACATTATCTGAGCCAAACACCACTGACTATTTATGTGTGTTTTGACTGTTTTAACCAGTGACTTCCGAAACCTGGGCCTGGTTATTAGTATCAGGTCTATAGGCATTTTTCCATTCAAATAGATTATCCTGAGATCATGATGGTGGCAGTGTTCTCCAGAATGTACCATACTGTTTTGACTACTTGGATGTTTGTATTCTGTGCAGGTGTAAAGTTTGTCCACTCACCTTCTTCAACAAGTCAGAGATGCAGATTCATTCCAAGTCCCACACAGAGGCCAAACCCCATAAGTGTCCTCACTGTTCAAAATCTTTTGCCAACGCTTCATACCTAGCGCAGCACCTCCGGATTCACTTAGGGATAAAGCCTTATCACTGCTCCTACTGTGAGAACTCCTTCCGCCAGCTGTCTCACCTGCAACAGCACACAAGGTCAGAGCCTTTGATGAAACCTATACAGCAACATCTAGCACCTTGAGTGTTTTGCCCAATGCAGTGCAAAGAGCAGAACCCAGTGGAAAGTTGAGTTTGTGTTTGTGATCATTTTTAATTATTATTTTCTTTTATTCCTTTAGGATTCATACTGGGGATAGGCCATATAAATGCGCCCAACCTGGATGTGAAAAAGCATTTACACAGCTTTCAAATTTACAGGTGAGTAAAACAAAAAGAGACTGAATAGTAAGAGAGTAGGACTGACTAATGTTGTATTCTAGTTAGAATATTTATTCCAACATTAGTTCTGTACAAAATTGGAATAAGGCACATTATTGTTTAGAATATTGCCATCATCAAATCAAAGTAAGAACACTACACCGCATAATGATATACAATGCATTTGCTTTAGTAGCAAATATTTTATAACTGCTAACTGCTTGAAGTCTCAAACTTTAGAGATTGCCAGATGATTTGCATCTTCCCCGTCATATCACCAAAAAAAGCTATACAGGTCTACTAGCAGCCGCATTTGCCTAAGCCATGACCCTACCTCCACCAGTCAAGGTGCCACACTTTAGATCAGTGGTTCCCAACCCTGGTCCTGGAGTACTCTCTGCCCTGCACATTTTAGTGTTTCCAGTGCTCACAACTCACCTGACCCACCTAATCAGCTCATTAACAAGCTCTACATGACTTGAAGTAGGTGTGTTGGGTCCTGGGAAAACACTAACAAGTGCAGGGCAGTAGGTACTCCAAGATTAGACTTGGGAATCTGTGCTTAAGGTTGTGAGCAGTTGCTCCATTACATCAGTCTTTCTTTTTCCAGTACCATTTGACAGGTTAATATTCATCTTAAGTCCATATCGCAGCACTGTAACTTCTCTTATATGTCTTAGTCCCATCAGAGGCAGCACAATAAAGACAAACCATACAAGTGTCCGAACTGCTACCGTGCCTACACAGACTCGGCCTCCCTACAGATCCACCTGTCAGCACACGCTGTGAAGAACGCTAAAGCTTATTGCTGCAGTATGTGTGGCCGCGCGTACACATCGGTGAGTACCAGCCTTCCTACCTACTTCCGACTAAGGCTAAACCTTACATCATAATGAGCTTCAGTATCCTCAAGCAACAAGTTGTAATTATAAAATGTCAACGGCGCTGCAGTATGCCACACATTGCCGTAGTGAATGATGCTTCCAAAGCAGCAAGAACAAATTTTGATGCTTTTAAGCACTACCATTGAATAAAAAGCATTCCTGTGCTTAAAAGTAGAGTTTGACGTTTGTGGCAACACCTACCTTTGCAACTGAAGTGAAAAGCCTTGCCTCCTTCTCTCCCAATGGTCCCCATCCAACTCTGTTCTGGCTGAGCAGAGCTTCTTTCAGGACTAGAAAATGTGAATAAAAAAGACAAAGAAAATAGGTCCAGTACATGATATTCTGCATCAGTATTTCTGTGATGCTTTTAAAATGGCACAATTACAGATCTAGAATCACTATGAAAACTACAATCTGTGTCTTCAATGAACTTTGATTCATTACCAAGTTCATTCAGCAGTTGTGCTAATGTTCTAATCAAATCTCAATGTACACATTTCTTGTTTGTTCTTGTTTTTAGGAGACCTACCTTATGAAGCACATGTCCAAACACACAGTGGTTGAACATCTTGTTAGCCACCATTCTCCGCAGAGAACAGAATCCCCCAGTATCCCCATACGCGTATCCCTCATCTGAGCTTCCCTCTGCTCTTCTCTTTACCTCCTCTTCCTTTCAAAAAGGTTGTTTTTTGTTTTGTCTTTTGTGTGCCAGGCTGCTCTTCTATTGTGAATAAGAAGACAGAGAAGGAATATGCAGCACCCCAGTTCTCAAAGGACACTGTGTCTGCCATATTCCTCTATATTTTAGCCATTTAGTACAAATTGATGTAGCTGCTTGACTGGCTACATCCCATCACCTGGTGTCCAAGGTGATTCAACACCAGGCACCAGTCTAAATGGGAATCTAAACATGCATCCCAAGAATAGAACAACAGGCTGTTTCCTACTTGCTTGTTCTCAGATTATCAAGGGTGTGTTAGGGAGACATCCAAAGATAAACTTAAAGCACTTTCCAGTCTCGGGGTTAGCTCAAAAGTTTGAAGTTTTCCAAGGGGAAGTCAGGCTTTAGCTTTGGGGCTAACTATGATTATGAAAGTATAATGGCTCTTTTGTGTGTCGTTTTCCATCTCCATTTTTAGTTATGAGCACCATCTCGTTTTACAGGGTAGCGTGTTTAGTTTTAGTGTGGACATGACAAATCCTCCTCTTTGAACCTCCTCGATTAACAGAGCAGAACTTGGGAAGAAAATGTGAAGTAATGTATGAATCTTGCTTAGATGCAGCATCATTGTGATGAGTACTGGTTTGGGTAGAACAGTTTAGAGGATTTGTGGATCCTGGGAGGAAACCAAGAAATGTAGGACTTCAAATGTGGGCACAGTTGAGTATATTAAAGTATACAGTCTTCTGCAAAAGGTTGGGTGCCCCTGCTTAAATATCTTTTTCCTGAAAATAAGTTAACACATCCTCTTTATGGAGCAAAGTTGTGCATATTTTGTACACAGTTTCTATTTATTTACTATATTAAATATATTGAGGGAAAAATGTGATGTGCAAAAGTTTGAACACATTGTTCTCATGTTTTATTTTTTGCAATAAGTTCAGTAAATAAAAACAAATTGTGCACTAAAATGTGCAGAATTGTTCCCTGTATTGGATGTGTTAACTTATTTTCACAATGATATGTAAATAAATAAGTACAAACCGTGCACTAAAACATTGCATAAAAACTGTAGAACAGGATGTCAAATTGGGGACCTTCGGGGCCAAAGAGCTGCGAAGACTAGCATTTAACCCCATCTAACACCCTGAATTCTTGGAAGCATTGCTAACTAGCTGACCAGAGAGCCCCAAACTTTTGCATAAGTCTGTTGCTGTAAAAGCTTCAAACATTTGCATACATTATCAATATTACCTACATTATACCTAGTGACATTATAATTTTTGATTTTCTTGATTTTCCAAATAATGTCCACATTTTAAACGTTAAATTCTAAAAAGCTAGCTCCCATGGTCTGTAGATCTTGTGAGCCAGATCTTGTGTGTTTTAAGAGCCCATTTATTTTTCTATTGTCTTAAAAGACATTTAAATTGAAAGGACTCTGAGGCTCTGGAAACTTCATTAAAATTGTGCAAATATAAGAGCGTCGGTGTACATGGACGCTCTCTAAAACAACTGCTTGCATTAATTACATCACAGATGTACTTACATATATATCTTTTGTGCAATGTCATAGAAATCAGTTTGATTTCCACTACTTTCTTTTCTATTTTTTTGTAGGGCAAACTTTCTTCCCCAAATTGTTCAGCACTTGACGATCATACTAATTGCATTATTGCATTGTTTGTTTTAATGAAGCAATGAAATGACACAGTGGTGCTAGTCAAGTGTGAAATGTCCTAACCAGAACCACATGCCCTGGCCAAGCTGTGATGTTATGTACTCTGTAAGCTTTTTTTAAGCTATTTTTCTTTGCTCCCTTCCTTTGCTCAAAGTGGGATGATGTTCTGATGTACACAAAAACGGTTCAACAGATCTTTCTTTGTGGCTTTAAAGACCAAGCACCTAATTCAGCAATGTACTTAAATATAAAGTATTAAAATTGTAGTGTAGTAACAGTAACAGTATTAAAAGGGAATCTGTCATTTAAACAAGCAACTTAGGAGACTTATTTTGAATGTAAAAAAGTTTACTGCCAGACACTGCAATTTGGTTTAGACATGTACCACTGTGTTGTGCTGCAGCAGTCACTAGGGGTGCTATTTAAGTCCCAGCAAAACAGTACTGCCTTTCTGACAATTGTATATGCTTAATTAGAATCTACATTTATTGTGAAATTGTTACATTTCTATACAGAATCCCTCCCCCTCTCGGAGTATAGTGGTATTACTAATTTCTAAATTTTTTGTTTAACTTTTAGCACAATTTCACTGAAAGTAAAAAAAAAATAAATAAATGGACCTCTTGGTTCTCTTGTGCTTTGTGTCTAGCCTTATGTTCCATGTGGCCTCACAGACATAATCCAAATATTTGCAGTTATGGCAGCAAATAGAGCAAGGTTACAACAGTTTCATGTTTAGATTCTAGTATGTTTGTTTTTCTTGTGTGCGGTATAGTTAGTGTGGAGTACAAGTTAGTATTCAGTATTTTGCAGAAATTCCCCTGAAGGTGGGCCCAAACAGCCTGTTGGTAAATGAATGTGCAGGTGCTTACTGGTATTGATGTTCTACACACAAGTATGTACTTTTGTTTAAATACATCTTTAAATGTATAGCTCTTAACTCAGAAAAAAAAAACCCAACTACACCAGACCAAAAGTTTTTTATTTTATTTTACTGCATTAACTAATTCAGCACATAGTCTATTGAATTGTCAGTGTCCGATATTTTTTTTTTGTGTTGTTAAACAACACTGCAGCTACGTCACGTCCATTGTTGTTTTTGTCTTCAGTCAGTCATACCATACCAGTCACTTGTTAAGCTCATACTGTTTCATTGATGAACATTTAAGAAACTGCCAGAAATTATGTTGAATTGTTTTTATTATTACTGTTATTGTTGTTATGTGTGGACCATAAGTTGTTGCTCCCTGATATGTCCCATATACATTGCCCTAAATAATGATTTGGACAGTAATGGTTTACTGATTCATACAAATGATTTTTGTTTAATAGTTTGTAAATGTGAGCAGTGTTTTACTTTCAGTTAACCCAATGTTGCTTTCATTTTATCTGTTGGTGCTTACATTAAGACACATTTAAAAACCTCAGCAGATAACTGATGTTCCGATTCCTGTCTGTTACAGTTACATTTCCCTTAACAGTAACACAGAGCGCAGAGCAGAGTTGTACAACTTTCCCTCATTATAATAAGTCTCTGTTGAATAACGGTTTGAGCCTAAGACACTCAGACATCTAGGAAGAATGTTCTCATTGTGTTATAAAAAACCCAACAGAAGCTATATGATGGAACTCAAGCATGTTTACATATCAGTGCCCTGATCAGAACCTTTTGGGCGTTTAGGTTTTTGCAGATTGCTAGAGATTGATTTCAATTTTTCTACATTAGTAGTAGTAGAATGACAGTGCTTAATTTATGCCATTTAGCTCTAACCCGGTTCACCCTGACTGGGCCTGTAATATTAAACTCCAGTTGACCACTTGCCTGGAAACAATACATGTTGAGCTGACCCAATGTATTTACTTGCTAAATCTCCCTAAATCAAACGATGTGTACATTTACTATAAAAGTATACTATGTATTCATTAATAGTGCAAATTAAAAGGTTTAGATACTGTACTTTGTTCATTTTCGTATCTGTATTTCCAGTTATTAATATTTTTTTCTGTAAGTACTGATTGTTTTTAATATCCATCATTTATTTGTAAGCCTTAATTTTACTATCACCGAATGACAATTGTGTTTCTTTTTATTCCCCCATGTTGATGTTTTCAGTATTCAGTCTGTTAAGCCTTTTTTTATTTTTCCGCATGGAATTCTCTGACCGTAATCGTTATTAATTAACTGTTAACATATGTATGGCATTGTTATATATGTCTAGAAATTTACTTCTTTTTTTTTTTTTCTTCCATTTGTCTTGCATTGTGGTCTTCAAGATTTGGCTCAATATGCACAGACAATACAGCAAAATGAATTTAGAAAATATCATTGTTGAGGACACTTTGTATCTTTATCTTGTTTAATAAACTCAGACTGTTATATATGTGCCCACATGGTTTTTTGAAATTCATCGAATTTAAAAGAATACTTATCAGCTGGTTTTAGCTCCTTTTTAAATGACACATACAGGAAAAGTTATAGGTCTGTCTTGTGATGTTTGACAGGCTAGATGAAAAGTAGCAGTTATCACGAGTTGTGTCTGCTGTTGTTTTTAATGCTTGCTATGATATATAAAGGGTCCCCAAAGTCAGTCCAGATGTCCTACACTATGCACATTTTTTCATCCAGCATATCTAATTTGGCTCATGAACTAAATAAATGAATAAATAAATAAATAGTCCTTCAAGCGCTGGGTCAGGTGTGTAGAAATAGGCCAAATGCAACAATGTGCAGAACATGGGGTCCCAGACACTGACTTTGGGAACACTTGCTATAGATCTTATAATCAAAATGTTTCGGCCTGCATGATCACCTTTTACAGTCTGGTGCATTTGAGGCACCTGTAACAAACTAAAACCACTCAGTCACATGTTCTGTATTCTAGCCAATGCTGGACTTCTGCAAACTCTTTCTTAAAAAGTAGGTATTGTTACAAAATCCATTTGCCATGAAAGCATCTGCAGAAAGAAAATGACTATGTAGAGAATTTTACAACTCAGCATTTCTTCATAGTTTAACACGTTTACCATATCTGCCACACGATTATCAAAGCTGAAATTCTGCATATTAGGATTTTAATCGAGTTCAGAGTTATAACTGAGTATAACGATCATATGTGTGAGCTTCTGAAAAAAACAGCATTATACAACAATGAAAATAAACTTGTTTAATAAGAAAATAAATATTTTTGTTCATGTTACATGTAAACTGTTGCTCAATTGTTCATGGAGTTATGTTTTCACATGGTGCTTATATAAACTGTGAAAAGGACATCACACTAAAATAAAGCTGATCAGCTGCAGTTTAGAAATCGCATCGCTATTTCTCATTTTGTCATTGTCAAAACATGCAGGTTACTGATTTCATACTGCAAATAACTATAATACATGTATATTACAACAATCACTCCTTTATATCAAACATCCTTTTAATTGCAGACAGATTTCACTCTCTAAGGCCTATTTTATGCAATAGGTTCATGTGCAAGTACCAAATAACTACTGTGTAAAATATGAATTTGCACAAAATGACATAATAAAACCCCCAAATATTTGATTCTGCTTAAAATGCAGCAGACATCATTCTGTACATAACAAACAACACTGTAAGGCTGTTCATATTAGTAAGACTGTAGATGATTTTATACAATACCCCACATGATTTTTCTGTCATTGACATTTAGTGCAATAAGACAGACATGGGTCAGAATTTTTGAATAAAATGAATTATTACATCCTAATGCTGACAACTGTGTGGGTTAAATTAATCTCCTAAATTCTCCTAAAGTGTCTAAAACATTAAAAGTTAAACTGTTGAAGTGTCAAGCCATTTCTGATTAGCAAAGAGCATCACTCACCTGCAGAAATAGTACATTTCTACTTTTGTAGTAGTCAAGTTAATGAGGCAAGGACCAAGGCTAGGAAATTCAGGTCAAAAACATCCGTCAACTCTCTACTGATCTGAGACTGAGATCTTCTTTGGACTAGAGAATATTGCTAACGATTAAATAATATGATATTGTAATAATAAAATGTTGGCCATTTTAATTACATTTGTAGTGTGGTGGCATTTATACCTTTTACCCCATCTATCCTGGACACAAATGTGCTTGTTTTCAACTACATACCCCAAAAGGCAATAGTGGTTTTCTGTTGTAAACACACACACACACACACACACACACACACACACACACACACACACACAAAGCCGCTTATGTTTCTGGGTCGCGGGGCTGATGTAAACAGTATACAATAAAAAAAAAATCAGACCAAATAAAAGTGCTCCAGCTCATCCCTGTTTTGTGGCATTTCTCCCTTTCAGGATTGTCAATATCAAAAAATGTACCTCACAGTTTCCCCAGCTTTTATGAGGCTGTACATTCTGCTTTGGCCTTGAAATCCATTGAATTATATTGCTTGCAGATATCTCACAACCTCAAACGTTCTATTCTGCCTCTGCCTTAGACATCAGTCCAGCTTGCTTATTCCTCTAGTCTGCAATCTGTAGGGGGCAGAGCAGTAAAAGGCATAAAACTAGTTACGTGGAGTTACTTCATCTCCATGCTCTACTTCTGAGGCTCTCACTTTGGTCCTACAGAATCACATTTCTTTGAACTTTCTCAGCACCTACTAAACCAAAGTCAGGACATCAGAGGCTTTGCAACTTTGACTACAGGGTTCAGGTGTGTGGGTTGCTTGAACAGAAGAAAACTGACTGCCCGAGGGTCTTCAAGGACTGAATGGAGATCTCTGCTGTAATGAATATGAGTGGCAAAGACGAACTCAATTCAGAAGTAATAACCCTGAGTAAAAGCATGGGAAATTTAGTTGATTACAAAAACAAAAGTTGAGAAATATAATCTGGCTACCATTAGCTTCAATTTCCAGGCAATATCACTTTATGGAATCAGAATTTTGATCTAGTAAATCAAATGGCCAGAGGGCAAGTGTGACAAAGCTGCTGCAAGTCTTCTTATGCCACGCATATCAAATTTACATCACCTCAGTTCCACAGTGAAATTGTATCACAGATATATGTCATTATATGAATCCTAATGGCAGGAATAAAGACTAGTTGCACAGAATTCTTGAGTTCACTCAACTGTATTGAGTGTAGGCACCATCTGACCCAGTGATTTAACCACTCATTAGACTTGACTATGAAGCTGAAGATGACTGGCAATCTCTGTAATAATGGATGGAGCAGTTCCTCAGGTGTCTTCACTTGCTGCACTGTGATCCTCCTCTTGGTCCAGTGTGGCGCTGGGAGCCATGGGGGAGCTTACATTTAGGTAGCCAATCTCTGAAGGCTGGGAGGTGGGCAGGGAGAGAGATGACTCCAAGCTCTTTACATGCTCTCCCACTTTAACCCTGCGGATGGCATCCAATAGTCCCCACGAGTCACACAGCCCTGGCTTCGGACTACATCAGGATTTTAAAACACAGAATGGTGCAATTTTTGCATACATTATTAAACATTTATAAAGTCTAAAATTCACAATGAAGTCTAAATATTATACCAGAAGCAGTCAATTCTAAGAGTAAGAGTGTACCTTGGAGTTGACATTCGAAACAGGCCATCAGTGTGTGCTCCAGAAGGAAAGATTTTCTTTACCTCCTGTGATAGAAACATTTATATATAAAAAATGAAAATAATACAAACACATCTATTTTACTTTTGAACAACTGGTCAGAAAATCATGCAGATGAATTCAAATAAATTCATCTTTACCTCAACAGTACACACTGACTGAAGATTTCTCAGTGCCCGCTCGAGAACTCCAATTTGATTGGCCAGCTTCAGTGTTTTCTCCTGAAGCTGTTTATTCTCCACTTCCAGGAACTTCACCCTAAGAGACAGAGGGGACATTAACATGGGTCTTTAGGTGTGTTTCTTGGTTGCAAAGCAGTATAAAGGGAAATATCCATACCTTTGCTGTATGGTAGTTGCTGTTCTCATTCCATTGTTACCCATCTCCTCAGCCTCAGTCATCCTCCTGAGCAACTCTCGCCTCTCTAGCAGGAGCTGATCATTCTCTTCTGTCACAGTCCTAATCCAGTCTTTTTCCTTTCCAGACCATTGCAAAGGCAGTTAGAAGCAAGGCTTGGATGTTGCACATTGACGCAATGTAAATAAACAATGTGAAAATGTGTAATATTCTGATCCTATTTTATGCATCAAAAATATACACACCAGATGTACCATGATTTTTTTGCAATTTTGTTGTGTTGTTTGCACTGTGAAAGAAAAGAACAAACAGACCGAATGTCTTCAAAAGCAAAAAAATATCCTCACAAAATGGACCAACAACAATGGGCAGGCTACTCTCCATTTTGAAAAAGTGAAAGTAGCATGGAGATCCTCATTGCTTCAGTCTGGAGCTGAAACTTTATCAGTGCTTACACATATAACTTGGTTGTCCATAGCCTAGTTTGAGCCCCATTTGAGCTACTTTTGGAGCTGCTGTCTGTGGCAAAAAATTATCCTGTTTTGTTTCCCAAAAAGTTCTATTGCTGGGACACAGCTGATCTGCCAGCTTGGTTGTCACCATGCCAACACACCAGAGACAACAGTAATTTGTCAGTAAGTTCACGTCGCCTGCTCTAAAAAATTTTTTAACTAAGTACTAATACAATAAGTACCATACAATAAAATTTTGGTTCACAAGATACCATTTATACACATGCTCTAATCACTTTTTTTGTTGTCCAAATAAACTGCACTAATAAATCACGCTCAGTTTGTAAAAGTCTTAATGCTTAGAATTAGACACAACTTACTTTCTCTGACAGACTCGTTGCAAGAGCCAGATCGTTCTCCAGTTTCTGGATACGCAGGTCTCGCTGGGTGGTTGCCTTCACGAACAGCTGCTTTGCTCTGCGCAGCTTGGTCTTGTGTAGAGACTGCTTTTCATTGTATCTTCTAAAAAAATAAAATAAAATAAGTCAAAACGAGCCATCTAACTTCATCTAACAGCCACTGAATATATTTCCAATTCAGTAAAACCTTTGCAGTGCTTATTCGATAGACATTGCTACAATACATCTTTACAAATGTAGGACCATAACCTGGAATTAGAAAATAACCAAATCTGTTCAATGCAGGATTATGGTTATGGAGTCTACCTGATGTTAGTGTCGAGTTGGTGGAGGACCTGCTGCAGTTCTTGCTGCAATCTCTCTGACTCCTGCTGGGCAGACATGAGCTGCTCATCCAGATCATGGCAGCTCTTCTGACTGAGCCTCTGCTGTAGGAGATGTCAGATACCAGAAGAAAGACTGTGACTTAAATAAATCACATTAAATACCTAGGATTTACACTATCCAGCTTCAAAAACATGTCAGCCTGTTAAATGCCCATTTAAGCCTCAATTTCCAACAGAACTAAAGAATGGCCTTGAGCCTAGAAAAGCTTGAGAAAACTTAACAGTGTCTTCTCTGAAGAGCCAAATACCGACCTGCTCTCTGGTGGAGGTCAGCTCATTCTCCAGCACCTCTAGCCGTGTATTCAGCTGCTGGGAGCGGTGGGAGAGCTCAGAGTTAGTGCGGCTGAGGGTAGCCTCCTTTATGCGCAGAGAGCGTACCTGCTGCTGCAGCTCCTCTTCTCTCTGCTCCAGCAATTTCCTATCAATAAGCATATCAGTATCAGTAAGCAGATATGGGTGAGTCTGCTAAGAACTGAAGGACCTCCTATGTGTCAACAGGTCTCTGAATAAACTTTTGGTTATCTTGCATAACTCATTCTTGACTGTAATGACTCTCAGTTTGGCTGAAATTTTTGAAGTTTGTTTGTTAACCTGTCTCATACACATCCTATTTTGTGGTGCGTCATGGGAGCTCACCTCTGGAGCTGCTCCTCCTGCAGTTTGGCTCTGAGGGCAGACAGGTTATCAGACATGTCCCTGGTGTCTCTCTCCAGTTTGCTGGTCTCTCCTGCTCTGGCTTCCTCCAGACGTAACTGATGCAGAGTGTTCTTCAACTGCTGCTGAAGCTCCAAGACCTCCAGACAAACAAAGCAGCAAAGTATGTAGGCATCAGACAGCTTTGCCATATTAATTTACTTTTTCCATAGAATACTTATAAAGCAGCATAACAGATATTTAGCAACAACACCTTTTTAAGGCTGGCCCAAAAAAATTGAATGCTTGACTACTTGTTTGTAACATTGGTATTCAGTTTTCTACATAGTTAATAAGTCATAAGTTCATCTTTATCTATCTAAGTACCATTAAGCTTTGGTGAGAGCGACACTAAAACTTAGAGCTTAGAGCCTTAAACCTCTTTACTGTGGTGAGTTCTTACTGTGAATGAGAAGAGAAACACTGACGTTGTTGCTGTCATGGAAGCTCTCAGGCAAAATAGTCTGACGCAGAGGTAAAGTAAAATTTTGCCTTTCTAGCCAGCATGACTAAACTCATGACTGAGCTCAGCTTGGCCTCCATGTCACACTCAGTGCTTCTTTCCAAGATTTTATAAAAAAAAATAAAAAATTAAACCAGCCAAATGAAACTTAATAACAACACTGAATCAAATGATATGTACAAGTAAGAAGGCATCAATCAAAATTCTATCAGAGCAACACACAGGACACAACACACACAGTGCACTATTTTTGTACTATATTGATATATTGAACTTCAATAACAGGCATACTTAAAATTATGGTAAATTATGAAATGTAAATATTGTTGTTTTGATAATTTGATAATTGAGCATTCAAGAAATTGTTCAGAAATAATACACATTAGAAGCCTGTAAAATACTGTTCAGGCTAGCCATACATCTATCAATTATGAAGCAAAATTACAGGTACAACTGTGTTTAATTACAGTTATATATATCAAGCCCAATGCAACTGTACGAGATTTTGGCAGGCTCTGTTCGTGAGAAAATGACCAACAGCATGATTTTAAAACAGTCCATGAAGCATCACCTGATTGCTGAAAAATAGTGCTTTGATTGTATATTTATATCTGAAATACTGTTAAATTAACTGGAATTGTAGCCCAGCCTTGTCATTCAAAAGAAAAAAAAAACATTATCAATGCTTGAACATACCACAGTCGATATCTACCTTCAGATGTTTACATCAAACCTTCTTGTACCTGCAAGGCATTTAAATCCACTGTAAAACATTAGTCTAAGCTTGATGGGCATAAATAAACAAGAGCTTTAGCCCTCAACACTAACCTTTTTGTCGGCAGATATAACGCGGGCTCTCTCAGCATTGAGCTCCTCCTTGAGACTGCAGCTAGTCTGCCTGTTCTGACTGCTCCTGGCCAACTCCAGATCCAACTCTCTGGTTCTCTGCTGCAGGTGCTCCAACTCTGCAGCCTGCCCTTCTGCACTGGTCTCCACCTGGGCCAGTTTAGCCTGGGTCTGCTTGAGCTCTGCGCACAGCTTAAGAGCACAGGACTGGTAAGATTCACCACAACAGCCCAGAGGCAGCACTGTCTAACTGGTTGAGGAAAAAAACATTTTTAAAACATGACAAGTTATATGGCTTTAAAAGTTTTTTTAAAAGTTCTTTGTGTGAATTGGCCATGAGAAGAAAGTAACATGAAATTTTGGGGCATAGTTTAAAGAAAAAGTTTGGTTTCTTGGCAAGAATGTTTCAGACAAATGTTATCCAAATTAAAGTTGCCACAGTGTACACTACGTGTACTCCTTTGTTAAAAATTATATACCTTTTTGAATATTCAAATATTAAAGAATACAAGTGTATAGAAGGAATTTCATGGCTTTAAGGAAAATCAGTACTGACCTGTTTGATATCAAATATACATCAACAAGTGCAAAATGACAATTTTGGGGCACAAATGGGTTAAATATCTTTAAGTGAACAATCAGGCACAACTGTCAATATAATCTACATCATAATTCCTTTCTGAAATACCTTCATCTTCTCTTGGTCTAAAAGTGCATTGTGTCTTTTAAGGTCAAGGTTTTTCTCCCTCTCATAGCGCAGCTCCCGCTCAGCTGAAGTGAAGAGATGTTGGGTCCTTTGAAGGTCCTGCTTTAGCTGCTTATTCTCCTCGCCCTTCTGCTGCAGGAGCGATTCCTGAGCCTGAGGACATACCCACAGAGAGGTTACACTAACTTCTAAGATTAAGTTCAAATTTCTATCAATACCACGGTAGGTTTGGCAACCCGAAGCCACCCATTATTATTTGTGTATGAATGACATGGCTGACCTTGGCCCGAGCCTGGGCCTCACTGATCTGAGCCTGCAGGGCCAGCTTGTGCTGGGTGGCCAGCTGTTTTTCCTCTTCCAGGGTGGTGTGCAGTTTGCTCATCTCTGACCTCACACATGCCACCTGGGGGCGAAGCATATAAATACTACACAGATTACACACCAGCTCATCAACTGGCACCAGTTATATGGCCAAGACCAAATACAAACTGAAACATCATGTAACTAACAAGCAACTAACTCAATATTCTGAAATAAAAATATCATACACAGTGTCACATTATAAAATCTCAAATTTGATCACAATTAAACTACTTATCATTTTGGAACAAACATTTTTTTAAATGCCCTGAATACGCAAACACGATTGGAAGGAGAACTTGCACGGCAGTGGAATAGAGACAATAAAAAACAAAACACAACAAGCATCCAGACTAACTTTTCCAATGATCACACTAATGTGACCAATTGATAGAGTTAGCACATGTTTTGGTCATTGGTCATAGCACAAGTTTTTTTTTCTTGCATATTAATCTTTGCATGCTAATGAATAGTTGTCTTAATTTTCATAGCTTAGTTTTGCATTGATGTAAAGAATGACAGTGACTCGAGGCTTGATATTTGTGAAATATTTTGATCTTATTTTTTCTCTGCCACAAGCAGTGGCTGACAAAATGTGTCATCTTCTAATATATCATTTTAAAAGAAAACATATCAAATAAAAGCAAAGTATAACAGCAAGCGTGTTTTTACATGTACTCTAAAGTGTACTCCCCCAGATAAAATCTTCACAACTGGGACATATGCTTTACATGAGAGAACCGACACACACAGTTACCAAGATTAATTTGATTTGAAACAGACCTTGCACTCCACAGATAAGGAGGAGTAGAATTTTGGCAGACCAACTAAGCCAGGGGTGTCAAACTCACTTTCACAGAGGGCCACATCAGCATAATGGCTGCCCTCAAAGGGCCAGATGTAACTGTAAGACAGTATAAATGTAAATACATGTAACCAAATGTACAGTTACTTTTCTGCATTTTCTCTTTCATTAGTCCAAACAAGCCCGATTTTCCTCCACACATTGCAGGTGCGCCGTCTGTGGTTAATCCAACTAATTTTTCCCAGGGCAATGCATTTTTACTCAAGTAACAGAGAGGTCCGACTTCACGCCTCTAATGAAAATGGATAGCTGCGCTGTATCCGTGCTGTCTGTGCTTTCATCAAGCGCTAATGAAAAGGTCATGTAGTTGCGCGTCTCTGCGGCCAGCTGTGTTGCCAGGTTTCCTGCGAGTTCCTTAATTCGGTCCGCGATGGTGTTTCTTGATAAACTGACATTTTTAAATGTCTGTATCTGGTCGGGACACACCTGCTCATAGACCTTCAGCATACACTGCTTCAAAAATGCACCCTCTGAAAAAGACTTAGACGCGCGAGCGTTTTCTTCAGCTACAATAAAGCTAGCTTTCACAGCTGCGTCGTTTTGGGCTGTAGCTCTTGTGAACATATTCTGCTGTGAACGCAGTTTGCCTTTTAATTCTTGTACAATTTGTTGCTTTTCTTGAAGGCTAACTTTGGCATACTTAGCTCCGTGTTTGGTATCAAAGTGCCGACGTAACTGCCACCGCCTCACAACACAAAAGACATACCGGTTTTTCTCCTTGAAGCACAAACATGTATTTGCCTTCCCATCTCTTTTGAAACTGTCTTCCATCGGCATCAATTTTTCTTTTCCTGGACATTTTGGGATCAATATTTGTAGCTATTTCTTAATTCCACTTGTTGAAAAAAATCACATCAAAGAGTATACACTGTAATCTAGTGGCTTAATGCCGTCGCTTCACGGGTAACATGATCGGCATGAATTGTGGGAAATGGAGTTTATGGTCAATGCACGCTTTTAGACTTAATTATTAATTATTCCACCACTAATTCTAGAGCATGCATTGACCTTAAACTACATTTCCCACAATTCATGCCGATTATGTTATCCGTGAAGCGACGGCATTAAGCCACTAGATTGCAGTCAATCAGATCTTTTAAGCTCTTGCGGGCCACATCAAATGACACGGCAGGCCACATTTGGCCCGCGGGTCTTGAGTTTGACACATGTGAACTAAGCCAATGAAGAAAAGAAGCAGTACTTCCAACCACAATGGCTAATGTAGTACCTGTGCAGGAGGGGCACCTAAACAGCCTAATGATCATCCTTCACTCTGTCAAATGCAACCACATGAAATTTTAACTTGCACACACTAAGAAAAAATTGCTCACAGTCTAAAGTCCTGCACAATATGTTTGAAAACAGCTAAATAATTTTTCTTTGGTACAGAGTGCATATTTCACTACAACTCCAAAATAGACGCAATTGAATGGTCAACTCCAGACAAATGCATCATGGTACATCGATGCACCTACAGTACAGCCTTCACGCAATTGGCTTAATGTTTGATAAGTATGGGAAAATAAATGCAGAAGAAATCAATTACTATGCTATAATTAGGTACACACCATGGGATTTGTGGGCCAATGCCAACAACTGATACTTTCCACCTATTTATGTACCAATGCTAAGACATAACCACTACTAAAAAGAAATTATGTCAGCATCAAGATTCCAGTGGTGAATCTTTTAGCAGCTTGAAGTGGGCCACTGTTTGGATCTTCCAGCAGGACAATGATGCAAAGCATGCCTCAAAATCAACACAAAAAAATGGTTCACTGATCACAGAATCAAGGTTTTGCCATGGCCACCCCAGTTCCCATGACCTAAACCTCATAGAAAACCTGTGGCACGAGCTGAAGAGGAGAGTCCACAAGCATTGACTTTGGAATCTGAAAGATCTAGAGAGGTTCTGTATGGAGGAATGGTCTCACATCCTTTGCTGTGTTTTCCAGTCTCATTAAGCATTATATATGAAGACTCAGGGCTGTTATTTTTGCAAAAGGAGGCTGCACAAAGTATGAAATGAAAGGGAACCAACAATTGCAGGACATAGATTTGAGAAAAACATCTTTTTCCTGATAAGATTTTTTTTCTAATCATTTTACTTCAAATAAGTTTTTTGTTAATATTGTTAGTGAGAGATCAAAAGAATAAACAATAAAGATTTTTTTACAGCCTACTTTGCTCATGTTTACCAGGGAAGCCAGTATTTGTGGAAGACACTGTATCTACTCTTACCGATATGAATCCAACATCATCATGCATCCCTAGCTCAAATGGTGATAATATATTCCATACAGGACAGACGACTTCACATTCTTTTCAGCTCAGGCAGCATGTCAGAGCCTTACCTGGCTGAGCCCTTTGTCATCTCCTGCAGGTGGTTTAGGATTAGGGTCAGATGCTTTTTCCTGACTTGCGGACTGAAGCTGCTCCTTTACGTGCTGTAGTTCGAGGCTGAGCCGCTCTGTCTGACCTTCAGCCTGTAGCCTCTCATGGGCTCTGACGCTCAACTCAGTCTGCAGCTCCATTACCTGCCTGCGCTTCTCCACCAGCTCATCCCTACACACACACACACACACACACACATACACACTACAGTTAATCCACCACTGTATTACCGTCTCTGATCAGTCTTGAGTAGCTTTGACAAAAAATACTGTACAGGTTCTGAGAGAACTAAAAATCTAAATTTGACAAATATGAGGTCTTGTAAGCAGTTAACTCAAAACACTAAACACTGCAGCTAGGCAATAAATGCCCAGCAACCTCCATGGCAACAAAGTGACATGATTTGTAAACTGTATAATGTAATTTGATCCTTGTAAGGTAGCAGCTTATTACATTCTTTAGTGTTCCTTACCTCAGAGTGCTGTGTTCTTTCTCCAGTGTAGACAGCTCTGATCTCAGCTGTTCAACTAGAGCCTTAAGCTGTGTCACCTGCTCCCTGCTCTCTCGCAGATCCTCCTGCACTCTGCTGTTCTCTGTATGCTGTGCCAGGTCGTCCTGGAGTCGCGTCTGAGCACGCTCCAACTGGGCCACCTGTTAAATGACACAAATAAATGACAGACTGACTACGTGCATTTAAAACGCTTAAGAAATTACAATGAACAAATGATATCCACATTAGTCACAATAATTTTCTACAAGTAAAGCCAACATTTACTGAATAATCTGTTATTAGTCAACACTGATGTCATCACCTTTTCTTCCAGAATTCCTTTTTCTCCTTTAATCTGTGTGAGGTTCTTGTTAAGGGATTTCTCTTGCTGGTACGCAGCCTGCAAGCTCTGCACCTCTAAGCGCAATCTCTTCAGCTCCTCATGATCTCTGAGCATTGTCTGAGGATGAGGAGTCCATAATATCAATATACTTCATCAGAGTCCTCCTGAATTGATTAAAAGCACTTTAACAACGACACATCTTTAAATGGCAGTATAGAGTAACAATTCCTTGCTTCTATATATCTATCCCAAGTGTGTTACCTGTTTCTCTTTCTTGAGGGAAGACTGAGCTACAGATAAGTCCACCTCTAACTGTTTTCTCCAGTCCTTCTCCTCAGCCAGACGACTCTCCAGAAATGTCAGCCTCTCCTGAAAACCACTTTCTTTGAGCTTTGGAACAGATGTATTACGAAACGTTAAAATACACTTTTAACTCAAACAAACACTAAAACTGAGAGCAACCACAGGCTGGTTACCTCAGGGACTGCTTCTTTCGTCTGATTCTCCTTTTCCACAGTCCTCTTTAAATTCAGTTCAACCTCCATATTTTTAATCTGGGAAGGCATTAAAGTTGATTTTACTATTTAATCAAAGCCAAATGACAAAAAACTGATTAAAATTTCAACCATTAAAGGATCTGTTAACACCTTCACATAAAACCTCTATATCACAGTATAGAGAAGCCTGACCTTCCTTTGCAAGCCCTCCACTTCACACTCATGAAGTTCTCGTTCCTCTTTAGCCTTGTTCTGTGTCTCTCCCAGCAGTGCCTCCAGCTCTTCATTCCTCTCTACCAGCTCCTCATACTCCTGCTGCTGTTTCTGCAGCCTCCTCTGCAGCTCCCGCAGACGACAGTCCTTATCTTCAGACTCTCTTCGACACCTGTATCCATATACACACACAGTAAACATGTGGACATTCTGTGCATATCATCTGAAGTGTGAATACTCAGGAAAGCCCTGGATGGAGCTGGAAAAGCACTGAATGGAACAGCTGAATGTGGATAAGCTAAATTTTAAACGTTTCATAACAATTTTATAACCCGACTACCAGTTTAACCCTATCAAACCAAACGTCTTTGCTGGCGAAATGTGCCATCACATTGCTGTTTTACACTGCCCTGTCCATCTGAGACATCTGTGTAAGTGAAACGGCAGCTGCTACTGTGAAAGTATGAAGGCTGGGTGAGTGGACATATTTATTCTGTAATGGTATGCAGGGTGGCTGAGTGGGCATGTTTGAGTGGGGTGGGACACTTATATAATGTAGAATCAAATACAAAAAGCTTGTAGAATCACATGCTTTCTGTAATAAGAAACATATATATATTTCACGATACCTCAGATGGTAGATATAATGACAAGTAATGTATATGTGAACAGTCAAGTAAAATGCTGTTTTGTTCATCACAGCTCTATTTAGATTCAATTTAACTGACCAATTGATTTAATTGTTTAAATTTACATGGGACTTTGAGGTAATTTCCTGTTTTACGGGTGTTACTCTTATTTTGTTGCCCTGAGGACTGGCCATGTTGGTGATTGTTTCTCCTTATTCCCCTGAGAAAATTAAAGACCTACTGTGTTTCATGAATTTTAGCATTATTTGTTTTAGTTTCACCTCACAATTCTGAAAAAATTCTGAACTCTGCTACTTGCAAACAGTATATGGTCTCCTAGCACAGATATCACAGGCCCACCCCTGATATGAAACACTATCCAAATCGCAAAAAAAATGAAAACATGGATGCTTCTGAAGAAATACTATTTACTTTGGTCTAGGGGTGGAAATAGAGAGAAATATAAAAATAAATGAGAAAAGGACATTGTGCAGGATAAAGAGGCATATATAAATTATTACTTTTACTTTCTATTCACATGTGCACAAATGACCATATTTTTTTGCAAAGTTCTGTAGACAGTTTTTTTTAGAAATAATAAGCTAGTAGTTACAGCACACACGTTCATGCTGTCTGTAGTAAAATGTATCAGTGTGTAAAGCTTTCTGTATGAGACTGATGACTATATGACTTATATTCTTATTCATATGATTTCTAAAAGGCAGTTTGAGACACAAAACAAAAGAAAATAAAAGTCCAACAGCATTGAGAAATTGTGTTATAGTTTAAACACCTAAAAGTTAAATACCTTTTATGAAGTTGTTCTTGTTCATCATTTAGTGTTGTATCTGGCAGTTCTTGATTATTCTCACTGCCATCAACCTGAATAAGACATCTCTTGGTTATTTTTTTTAAAGGGTAAATTGCTAAATCCGTGTGTCTTCAAGCACCAGTTAGTAGTTAAATCCACTGGTTTTTACTGTTAGTGAAAATAAACCTAATTATAATTACATTGCAGCTACCTACATTTACCTGTGCAGAATGAGTTGGATCATGCTCTGTGCCGTCTCCATGATTAGAATTTGTCTTAGAATTTTCAATCTGTAGCAGAGAAAAGAAGTTATATTACTAAGCCCATCATTCTGCTGCTTGTGTACATGCTCTTTCTGTCAGGAAGTTACAAAAAATGTTATGATATCTCTGTGTGAAACTAAGAAAAGAAAAAAACAGGTGTACTGCGGAAATACACTGTCTCTAAGCAACATCTCAAAACACTCAAATGGAACCCACCAGTTTCAAAAGAGTCTTCCTCTCTGAGTCTAACGAGCGCACTCTATCCCTCAGGACCCGAATCTCTGTGTCGAGTCTTTCATTGCGTTCCTTTGCCTTCTGTAGCTCCACCATATCTGACAAATAAATTCTGTTTAGAAACTTAAATTACCTGAAGGAGGGCCCCATTATCAGCTGTATATTATAATACATTTCATGGCTAATAACTGAGTAATCAACCTGGGCATCAGGGGGTTAAAACATCACAGGATATCAGATAGGTAGGTTTTAGACAGTCAACATGTTTTTACCACACTGTTTCAGCTTTTCTACTTCCTGTTTCAGCCGTGCCACTTCTTCGCCTGTTGTCTTCAGGTCAGGCCCTGATATGGACACACATTTTTGACATTTGAAATGTACAATCAGTCATTTGAATAAAAGATTCAGAGAGTGAGAGTAGTTAAGTAAACTAAATCAACTCTAGACAGGCTACTTTCTATTTCTGTTTCGTTCTATTGGTTGGTCACTCACCAGAAATGGTCTGGGCTTTCTGAGCCAGATCTAGCTCATTGGTCAGGTTGCGAATTTCTTTATGAGCCATAGCGAGTCTACTGGATGCCTCCTCCAGATCCCGCTCTAGCTTCTGCCTTTCTTTGCGCTCCTGTGCCAGCTCCTCACTGTGGGCCTGCAGGAGAAAAAGACTTTCACGATCACAAACAGAAAACCTTTCAGACCTTAGCAGAAGTGGTGTTTGGTAGAAGTCAGGCCAGTGTCCATGCTTGTGCTCATCATGCAACTGCCCCATTGAAGAGTATAAGTAAAGCTGAATGGGAAACATGCTTTAGTGTGAACACAGCTTTCATCAGCCACCATTGGCCAATATACCCAAAACAAGGAAAAACATTGCTTGATTAGTAGCTTCTTTAATTCATTTTCTTGTGGCTAGACATGAGGAGACTGCAGTGTTAGAATGGTTATGCCACAGGCTGCAAAGATTTACTCTGTTCTTTTGAGATAAGACCATCTGGTCAGTGAGATGTGCATAGGGGGTAGCTGAGGAAAATCTAATCTGCTCTAAGCAGGTCTCAAGCACAGTGAAAATGACTTACTCCTTTTTCTTTCTTAAACTGATTATACATTTTTGCCCACCATGAAAACTCAAGTGAACAGTAAATATGGCAGGTCCAGGAACATACAGGAGTAAGGCTCTGTGCCCTTTGTGTAGCCTTGCGCACCCCAAAGAGTTTCCTCCAGGGGCTCTGAGCTGGAGATTCCTGTCCCTTGGGATGAAAACCAGGGATGTAAAGTCATAAAGGTTATGTCACACAAAGTCATTTTTGCACTGCCACACACAGAATACAAACTTGCCCTCACCTTGTTTATGCTCTCTTTAGTGTGGTGCACGTTTTCCCTTTGCTGTTTGAGCTCCGCTTCCAGAGTGTGCCGGATGTGGTCCAGTTCCTCCTAAATCCCATACGAGGATGCAATCAAAATACTAACCTAGCAAGCTTGCGTTTCTATCACACCAAAGACTTCACTGATTCACTTGGTTTTCTCTAAGATTTTATTTTTACTCTAAATGCTTACATGATTTAATGTACCAAAAAACTTACAACAGACTGTTTTAGTAACTGTGCCTTTAAGGCTGATATGTGTAAAGGATGTCTGTTCTGACTGGCTGACCTCTTCACAGGTAAAAAGAGGCAAACTATGTTCAGTGAGCAGTCCTGATATGTCCAGAAGAAACTGTTAAGTACAGCTGAAACATTAATTGCGTTCATGTCGAAATCAGAATTTGAATGAGCACAATTTTCAAACTGCCATTTAAATTAATCTAATTTCCACTAAATCATTCAGCCCTCCCATTAAGACGAGACTCAACTCTTCAGGGAAATCGTTAAAAATAAAAATCAATCACACTCTTTTTGGATGTCTGGATCCTTTGGAACTTTGCAATGATCCGTTTGCTTCCTGACAGCCAAACACAGCATTTAATCATTTACAGCCACCTCTGCTTTAATAGTGCCAGTAGGCTGAATGGTCACATGTATATTTGTTAATGATTGTAACATCACAACTATTACTAATTCATAATGGCTTGTTTTTGTAAAAAAAAAACTTGGTTTTCAATGTTATATGCTCTTTACAAACTTCATCATTGGAGGACACAGTCTATAAGGCCCAATCCCCTTTCACCCCTTGCCCCTACCACTGAGCCCTTAGCCTTCTGTTTTGCGCGTTCATGTCTAGGGTAAAGGTGTCCCAATTTTTGTTGAGACAGAGGTGTAGGGAGAAGTGTTAGGGCAATATGGCCCTCCAAACTGAGATTTTTCAGACTCACTCCAAACTGAGTGTTATGAGAAAAAAAGAAAAACCGGCAAGATGGCTGCGCGAGCGACCAAAGAAACCCACAAATGTAAGTATTTTCTCTGTTAAACATTATGATAACCATTGTAGTATCTTAGCTTAATGTCATTTCAATGTGTTATGGTCGTTTTTTTCATAACAAGCACAAAATAAAATCGCTAATAGCATGCTAATGTCTCTGTAGCTAACTAACTAACTTTCCTGTTCCACCTTCAAATGTCCAGCAGTTCTGACGCCTGAAGCGTCACCATTTAAGGTGAAACAGAAAAGTTCAAACAATTTGAGCACCTCTTTGAAAGCATATAATTCCCTAAATGTAACTAAAGCCCAGCAGCGAGGCTTTCCCTTTTCTGCTATCACTGAAGCTGGGCCGGGTCACCAACAGAGCACTACCAGTAGCTGTTGATGAAACTTAGTTCCAAGGGGTTAGGGTGAAAAGGGGTAGAGGTAAAAAGAAGAAATGGAATTGGGCCTCAGTCTGTCAATATGGAACCTCCATGCACTTAGTTGTGGAGTTGTACCTGTAGATGGACCTCCCTGAGGTTTCCAGTGAGGGTCTGAGTATCAAGTTTCCTCTCTGCAGCCTCCAACCTCTCTAACAAGGTAACTCTCTCCACAAGCAGGTAGGCCACCTGCTCGCTGGCGCTGCTATGACTGATCTCAGCTAGACCTTCTTGCTCCAGCATCTCCGTCACCTCCTTACACTGGCACTCTAGGATATACACAGGCAATGATTTTTGGTAGAAATTTAGGATAAAAATAAAAAAGACTGCTACAGGAATTATGTATTTACAAGACTAATTTCTGATGTAGACAGGTGTAGAGAATATCTTGGAGGAATACCTATTAAGGTGGTATTACTAATGAGAACTTGAGTAGATTATCATAGTAAGCTTACCTTGCTGGTGCTTCATCTGTGCGAGCTCAGCACGAAGCTGCTCACTGTCACGTTCATATTCAGCTGTCAGACATTCACGCTCCTCCAGCATGTTTCGAATGTGCTCCACATAATTCTCCACCTGAAAGAGAAGAAAATTCCAGTTACCAAAATCAGCTGTGGGTTCACATAACACAAACAATGAGAAGACAACAAAAAAGAGAATTATTTACAAAGGGTATGTGATCAGCTACTGAGGGCAACAAACTGTCTTTGTTAAGAGACTGTATAGTCATGATAAAATGTTGATGAAAGAAGAAATCATTAGCTATGCTTTAAAGTACCTCCCCCAGTCTGCCATCTGGAGGCTCACCTCTCTCATCTCGCTGGCCTGCTGTGTGCGCAGCGCCTGCAGCTCCTCGGTGGCCGCGGCCAAGGTGCCCTCACTGCGCTGAAGCAAACGCCACAGGTGACATTGCCGCTCATCTGCTGAGGCCTCAGGGGACAAGCCGTCCTTCTGCAAGTGCACAGAGAGCTCCTGCAACTCGGCTTTCTCCTTGACATAGAATTAAAACAAATAAATAAATAAATAAATAAAGTAAAGTCAATGGATAGTTATGTATTTTGTTTGCAATACTGAGAATTTGACTTGTCCACAGGAACTGACAGAGCAGAGCAAGATGCCCCAGTTATTTGATATGTCGACTTCAAACCTGTTCACACTGCTTGGTGTAAAGTAATTGAAAAGAAAGTACCATTTAAGAAACCGTCAACTCCTTTTAAAGCATCATTTAAATAAAACATTCAAAAACAATGTGAAGTTAAAGTTTATGTTTCACACATATAGTGGCCTTAAAACGTATTTGGACATTTGTGCCACAGTTAAAAATGTTATGTTTACAATGTATAGTAAGTTCATTGTCTTATGAAACAATGTCAATGTAAGTGACATTTATTTGACACAGACCGTTCCACAACTGTGATTTTCGCAATGGCGAAAAGTATTTCAAAAGTATTTTACAAAAAAATAACATTCAGTTTTTGTTTGAGCAATTTCTTGGCAAACTTGTGCAGGTTTGCATCCAAAATGTCAGAGTTCACAATTCCATCAAAGAACACAAGTTGACCATCAATATCATAAGAAAAACCAGAGTTTGACATTTCAAGCTTCTCTCTGGGAGCTTTACAGCACCCTTTGTATGGGTGTAATGACACTTTTCTACACTTCCACAATATTCTGAATAACTATGTCATATTTCCAAAAGTATTCGCTCGTCTACCTTCATACGCATATGAACTTCAGTGACATCCCATTCTTAATCCATAGGGTTTAATATGATGTCGGCTCATCCTTTGCAGCTACAACAGCAACAACAGCTTCAACTCTTCTGGGAAGGCTTTCCACAAGGTTTATGAGAATTGTTAACCATTAGTCCAAAAGCCCATTTGTGAGGTCAGACACTGATGTTGGACGAGAAGGCCTGGCTCACAGTCTCTGCTCTCATTCATCCAAAAGGTGTTCTATCAGGTTGAGGTCACGACTCTGTGCAGGCCAATTAAATTCTTCCACACCAAACTCACTCATCTATGTCTTTATGGGCCTTGCTTTGGGAAGGGGCCGTCCCCAAACTGTTCCCACAAAATTGGGAGCATGAAATTGTCCAAAATCTCTTGGTCTGCTGAAGCATTAAGAGTTCCTTTCACTGGAACTAAGGGGCCAAGCCCAACTCCTGAAAAACAACCCCACACCATAATCCCCCCCTCTGCAGTCAGACAAATATCATTCTCCTGGCAACCTCCAAACCCAGACTCGTCCATCGGCTTGCCAGATGGAGAAGCGTGATTGGTCACTCCAGAGAACACGTCTCCACTGCTCTAGAGTCCAGTGGCGGCGCATTACACCACTGCATTCAATGCTTTGCATTGCACTTGGTGATGTAAGGCTTGGATGCAGCTGCTCAGCCATGGAAACCCATTCCACAAAGCTCTCTATGCACTGTTCTTGGGCTAATCTGAAGGCCACATGAAGTTTGGAGGTCTGTAAGTTTTTCGACCTCTGCACACCTCAGCATCTGCTGACCTCGCTCTGTTATTTTATGTGGCCTACCACTTCAAGTTGCTGTCATTCCTAATCACTTCCACTTTGTTATAATACCACCAACAATTGACTGTGGAATATATAGTAGAGAGGAAATTTCACGACTGGATCCTATCACAATACCACGCTGGAATTCACTGAGCTACTGAGAAAGACCCATTCTTTCACTAATGTTTGTAGAAGCAGTCTGCATGCCTAGGTGCTTGGTTTTACACACCTGTGGCCATGGAAGTGATTGAAACACCTGAATTCAATGATTTGGATGGGTGACTGAATACTTCTGGTAATATAGTGTATTTAAATGTCAGACAATTAGGACTATACATGCTGTTGCACAACAATAACAATCTGACATACCGCATGGCATATTCTCTTAACCACATTAGTCCAAGTGTACCCTATTTCTGTCATTTACCTAAAGTGATGGTCTGCTTATCATCAGAGTCACATATTTGGTTTAAGTACTAGGAAGTTAGGAATTGTTTCAGTTTTAAAAGCACACTTATATCTAGAACTTAAGTTGCTACACAGCTTACTAATGAACATGCTGAAATAGGAGGTTGACCGCTATTTACTAACTCTGACGGTCAAACAAAGCAGCTGCACTTGATGCCATAATTAACAAAATGCTCATTATCCACCAGTTAGCCTGCAGATGCAGCCCACTTCAGGCAAACATATGGCACTGTTAGTCATTGTAGGCACTGGCAAGCAGCATGTGAGCCAAAAGTTGCCCACATTAAAACATGTATATTTGGCCCATGTCTTAAAACAGATCTGGGTCACTTATGGCAGAGACATAGCAGTGCTGTCTCTACACTGACACTGGCAAATTGCATATGAGCAAAAAGCAGCCCCCATTAACAACAGGAATATTTGTCCAACACGTCTTCAAACAGATCTGGGCCACTCCTGCAAAGTTAAGGCAGCATGTTGGCCTGAGGTACAGTATAAAATATAGTTTGCCATTTAAATTTGGTTCAAAAGAAAGTAGCGGGCCAGAACTGGGCCATCACTCATTTGCTACAACTATCATAACTGGAATTCTTCTCCTGGCTTTCTCCACACACACATTGCCGTTAGATGTTCTGCTAAATGCGTTTTATTTGAAACAAATGTAATTTTATAACACACTATATGAAGAAAGTTAACGGGAAGAACATCGATAGAGCTTATATAGAAAGTGTAATAATAAAACTGATACCTCTGTTTGCTCCATGGCCGAGTGAAGCTGAATAGCAGTCCTCGCATCACTTGCAAATGACCTCACTGTGCTGGTGACAGTAAAGCTCGGCCGACGGCTTCCAACATTTGGTTACCAAAATACACCAGCCATACACGCTCCTAATCACCATCTTCGTTCCTTCTATGAAGCACACAGAAAAACGCAAATCCCTTTATGGGGGAGGCCACTGGTTCAGCGGGCGCGACGATTCGGCATAGCATATGCCACATTCGCTAAATCAAGTCCAAGGGTTCTCCCTTCATACTGTTTACCTTAACTGTCAGCGAACTGCGGCTCATCCGAGTCACACATCTGGTTTAAGTTCCTAGGAAGTTAACCTAAGTCGGGGGATTCGGTAGTGAACTCGAGATGTTCCGTTATGAAGCACGATACAACCTCGGTGTGAGCGAGATAGCCAAGTTGCTAACATTAACCTACTCAAACGTAGTTATAAAGCATACACGCTGATATCTGTGTGGAAATGCCGCTTCGAATACGCAAATTGGCGAGTCTTATTCGCTTCGGGACATTAGCACGCAAGCTAGCTAGCCACCTCCTCACAGTTGGCCACTTGTAGCCAAACGCGTTCGCTAGGTTAGCAAAAGTTACCGTTAGCTTTTCTGCTATCTAGTACAGCCGTGTAGGTTACGGGTATGAAACAGTGCCCAGCAGTCGAAATACACAGTTAGTTAGTCAGCAAAGTCCAGTAAAAAAAAAAGCTGTAATTTCTGAGGAAAAATCAGGAACAGCCCGTTAGCTTGAGCGTGTTTGTCAACATTGAAGACGGCTCGTGCTGGCCTTCTGCAGAGTTTGTGCGGAGCTTGGGCCGAGCGCCTTGGCAACGGAACAAACCATTATTTGTGCCTGAAGGGGGACGCTGCAGACCGCAGCCCTACAGGGGAGGCGACTGGGCCCGGAGTGTGTCAATCACTTTTTTGTATCAACCAGTTAAATAACTACTCTTGGCCGTCAATCACATTTTGCATTGGCCAGCCGCAGATTAGAACGAGCTGTCCGTCATTTTCTGCATTAGCCAATCTGTGGGTCAGTCTGCAGACCTGCACCCCCAGCCTGTTAACGCCGTCAGCGCCGCTCTGACACCACAGGGCTTCTGTTGGTTTTATGAGGGAAAACAGTGAACCACGAACTGCTGGACAGCAACAGTCACACTGAATGTACAGTAACGCTGTCAGACTTATTATACGCTACTTTAATATGGAAACTTTCAAAATAAAACCACGACGATAAAACGTAATGTCGGGTTCATTCGCAGAAAAAAGCATATCAAACTCATAGAAGCCACGATTAGAACCGTTAGGAATAATACCTGATGGACTGGCTTGCTGGTTGCCCTTAGAGACCATTAGGAAACGAAGAACTGTATATGGAATCAGTCCCAGAACACCTAATTAAATGATTTGAATCCCTTACACTGTGATATCAACCCAGAGCACCATTAGCGACGGAGACCTGAAATGATCATAAGCACAAAACACTGAAGGCCAACAGTTTCCATCAGGATCCAACTGGCCATGGAATATCTTTTTGTGAACAAGCAGAGTTTGATATTTAGGCGGAAACAGTGTTAAAACTCAGAAAAAGACACGTGCCGGTCAGAACTGCACATGTGCGCATAGCTCTGTACTGTGTTCGTGTATTTACACACAAAGTCAGGACGAACGTGTTCTATGAGTTCACTAATGCCTTCATGTGTGGTGGTCAGTCCTGCTTCACCTGCCGAAGAGACCTTAGCGTGTTCATATAAGCAGCAGCTACACCTGCACACATAAACCAAGAGGAACGACAGAGTAAAAACAAGACGGGACTTTGAAATGTGGTGGAGTTAAAGTAAAATGACAGAAATACTTCAGTAAAGATACAGGAAGAAACTAGTTAAGTACAGTAACAAATTACATTTTGTATATATATATATATATATATATATATATATATATATATATATATATATATATATATATATATATAGCAGCTCCTGGTTTGACCAATCAGTGCTCAGTAAATTGAGCTCATGATGTAATTGATGATATTAACAAGTCTCTGTGGCGGCTGTGAAGGTGTCAAGGAAAAATATGGACCGAAGAAATTCTTGTTACTTTTTATTGTTTTTATGTTTATTTGAATTATGAATATGACTTTATTCTAATGTATATTATGATAAACTCACCACTGAGGTAAACTGTTTTAAAATTTGCTTAGATGCTTAAAACTTTCGCACAGTACTGTATATATATATATATATATATATATATACACACACACACACACACACACACACACACATATACATATAAGTGAAACAATAGCTATAATAATGTATTGATCTGAAATAAGAAATTAAGTGATATTTAAGGCAACTTCCCACTTCCGCGTGCCTGAACAGTATGTAACGCATTTTTGCACTTTCCTTCAAACCACTGGCTGATGCATAACATTAGCGGCAGGTCATTCACACTTGTGATTGGCCAATGCAAGTTTTGCTTGACACTCCATCTGTTATATGATTGGCTGATGCAAGAAATGATTGACAGTGTCTCCGCCCATTCGTTACGCCCACTTGTTCTCCGGGCTGCAGACACATATACTTGGGGAGCTAACCACACAAAACGTAGAAACAGTAATGACCAACAGGTGGCGCTATTATAAATAACTTTTTTTCTGTAGGCCGGTCAGAGCAGACAGCGCTGCTGTTCTTGAGTGAAAGAAGAGACTCTTGGTAAAGTTACCAGAGTAAAGTACTTTGTCGACGTCTTGGTCTTCAGTGATACAGCAGCGTTTCTTTTCGATCCGTTACCAAAATTACTAGTACACTTTAAACACTTTGTGATTTCTGCAGTGGAAAATATTAAAGGTGGACATCAAAATATACACAATGAAAATCTGTCGCATTGGTAATAAATTAACTGCCACATAAACTGGCTGCTAGTGGAGTGAAATTGCTCCATTTGATCTGCCATTACAATGCATTCATACTGGTTCATGTGACTGCCTGGGCCCGTGTGTGAAAAATCATCAGGCCTTTAAGATTTGAAATGAGCACTTTGAACATGTAAGCAAAAATTCAAACACATACGTTGAATGTTTAAATGAAATATAAATGAATAAAAGGTGAAGTATTCAACTGCAATAATACAGGGTGATTCAAAAAGATGAATCCGATTTCAAAGGGCCATATTTTTACAACCGTGAGGCGCCTATGAACCAATCACATACACATTGACGGAGGGGGTCATACATTTTCTGACTGTCACTGGAAGATGACTCCCTTCAGTCTGCGAGGAGATGAGACCGCTGAGCAGGGAGTTTTGCGTTTTGCGTTCTCCACTTCAATAAGAGTGCATCCGTCAAAACCGTGTACCGTGATTTTCACTGGCAGTGAACCTCCAACAGCTCAGAGCATTCGTCGTGGTTCAACAACACTGGATGATCTTCGAAATCACACTGAAAGAGCCGTGAGCGCAGTCTTTCTTTATGTCTTACTGCCTGTTGATTTTAATGGGTTTTTCATAGAAGAATCATAGTTTTTTTATTATTTTACATAGTATTTTACTGTTCTATGTTATGCTATATTATACATATTATATTGTACTAGTAAATGGTTTTGGAGGCTTTGTATCAATATTTTCATGTGAGGATAGATTTTCAAAAGATCACATCGGGATAGAAAACATCACTATCACTATCGATCTGTCCACCCCTAGAAATACAGGGTTTAACATTAGAATCCTTATTATAGCATAATAATTTCATAATAACTACTGTCCTTTAGAGTTAGGATGTTTCTGTGATACGGATCCAGACAAGGATTAGTAAACGCTTAGAAGACGATGCTCACTTCATTTGGCCTATCCTCCCACATTTGTTCAGGCAATAAAAGCCAGATTTATATAAATAAACAAAATATAAAACATAAACAAAAGATCTATTTGAAATGCACTTCATACATACAACTCTGTCGAAAAACAAAAACACTGTCTGTATTGTGCTGTGGGTGCTTCCACACTGCCTACTAACTGATAAAAACGAAAACAGATGCCAAAATAGACGTTTGTTACAACAATAACAGGTCGCTGCTGGTCTAAACTGCATGAAACTGACTTTTGGTAGAAAAGCAATGACAGTGGTCTAGTAGAAAAGACAAATGTTTAACCAAAATTTTTAAAAAAGCTCATTAATTAATATGTATAGTTAACATGGTATTGATATTGACACATTGATATTTGAGGTGATGGAGTTGAAATGCATAACTTTTGTTCTAGAAGTTGAATCAGATACTTTGCTTCTGCTTGTGTTGTTCAGGAAGCTTGGCTCGGTCCACAGTTCATCTCTCTTTGGTGCTTGCTGAAAAGCTCTTGCTGGAATGTGCCTGAACTACTAGCCCCCAAGGACTCATTTCCTGGAGGTCGTGCTGCTTTTAAGTTGGTAGAAGAGAACATAGGCCTGAGTGGACTGAAGCTGGTCTTCAGATATTTGCGTAACACTGCAAGAGAAGGCGAGCATGGAACAGTTTTGTTATTATAGAGCTGTCATAAAAAGGCATGTTCAAAATATGGCACGTCACTGAGCGTGTCATTACAAAGTAGTAGCCAAAAGTTACAATGTAATAGCTGTCAAAAATACAGCCTAATGGCAAAACCACATCACACAGCAAGTGTAAAAACAGTGCCACACTCACCAGGAATCATTATAGCAGCACCAACCCTCCTCCTCCCGACAGGCAGCTGTGTAGTGTCCCATGTTCACTGTGCCCGCATGGTTACACAGAGCATATAGATCATACAGCACTGGACCTACACACATCAATACACCTCTGCTCACATTCACATTTAGAACATAACTCTAATTACTTTATTCATTAAAAGCTGTGGAAAAAAACAGAGTCAGGGAAAAACTTGAGCTGTCTGATTTTTAATGCCTTAAAACATACAGGCCCACACTTTAGCTCCCTACTGTCAACTTACATATTAGTTTTATAGCCAAGTGATTCATAGCAGCTACTGAGTGATTCAAAGTAGCTGCTGAATAATGTCTTAAGCCAGGAGTGCCTAATCCTGGTCCTGGAGATCTACCACCCTGCCCAGTTTAGCTCCAGCCCCAGTCATACACCAGGTAATGAAGGCCTTCAGGGGCAGTATTAGGGCCCAGTGTGTTGGACCTAAACTCTCCAGGATGGGAGATCTTCAGGACCAGGATTGGGCACCCCTGTCTTAAGCTAAATAAACAAGTAATAATTATAGGGCGCCAAGGGGTTAAAGAGGAGGCAAAGCAGAAGTGAAAAAATAAAAATTAGACAAATTTTCTCCCTAAATGCAAAAAAGGACATGTTCAGCTTTGAAACTACAAGGCTAACATAAATGGGTAAAAAGACGCCTGCTTTGACTTTCAGCTACATGATGTACCTTTGTCTGCTTTTACTGACAACAGTGTGATACACTTTAGTACCAAAATGAAGTCTGCTTGAAATTATTGAACTTGTTTTGGTTCTTGTCTCTGTGTTATCTGCTTCATCTGTCTCTTTGTCCGTAACTCCAACCTCTCTTTATTACTCCCAGCTGTGTCTTGTTCTCTTCACTGCATTTCAACCCCACTCGTCTGCATTGTCCCCGCCATGCATTGTGTGTCAGTGTTTTATGTATTTCTTGGCTTTTTATGTACTTTATGTGTTTCTTATGTATTTTCCTGTCTCTGATGTTTTGGTTTTGTTTCTTGTTCTTTTGTCAGGAAATCTCTGCTATGCTTGCTGCCCTAAGCCTGGATTCAAATGAAAGAAATTCACACTTGCATCCTGCCTTCATTCCTCCCTGGTCACACATATTCAGATGAATTCAAAAGAGACATGTCATCTGATTCAACTGCCAGAGGAAAAGAGTTTTCATATATGAGTGGCTACATTTTGGGTAAGGTGAAAATGGCATACATTTGATATGTTTTCTACTGATATTGCTTAATGAAAAGTTTATTCATGTCTTTCATACTACTCACCACAATCAACCGGTCCGAAAGGTCCTAAATCCAGATCATTGAGGGGGAAGGACACTGGTACTGTGCTTTTGCAGAATGAGAACCTTGTCATGGTAAACCGGTTTAAGTCTGAGGCCATTAGTTAAGTAAACAAGAACGTTTAGCCATGTTGAATTCACAGTTGTGGCCGTGGGGGGACTAGTGTCCAGCAGAGTCCCCTACTCAAGCAGACCCACTAAGCCTGGCGATTAACAGATGAGTTAAACCAGGTGTTTTTGAGCAGGTAAATCACCAAACTCTGCTGGACACTGGCCCCCCACGACTGGAGTTGTGCATCCCTTTATTAGACTATTTAGCTATTATCTCTGCCCATTCACACTGAAGTGATGAGGAGTGTTAAAACCTGGACTGCTTTTTGAATGAGGCACAATATAGAACAGCCAGTAAGACCAGTCTCACATTTACATTAACAAAAACAACCCATTTTTTCTCAAGGACAAAGACAGGCTATATAAGGGTCATATAAAAATTAATTACAATTGTTTTTGGTGGACTTTTGTTGGAAAAATGGGACTCCAGGGAAAACAAACACCGTACAGGAAAAATTGTCCCTTTAAGGTTTAATGATCATCACCAACACGTTGACATGTGAAGGATACGTATGACCAGGATTTTAGGGAACCTCTGGATGGTCAGCTTTTTCGTACTCTCTGTGCGACGATTACACCTTTCACACATCTAAAAGCACACAAAACACTAAGTGACCATGCATACACAGCATTTCAGATGAACACCGATGAACCTGCAGACGGAGCACTGTACGTACAGGCGAATTCTCCTGCTCCAGTTTCTCTTCTTGCGAGAACAGATCTAAACACTCTCTCAGTGTGACAGTTACCCGGGAGTCACTCCTCTGAAACAGCAGAGATAAAGAAAGATGAGAGCAGGTATGTGCATGTTCCAGCCTGGACCTAAAAGATGAAGCTTCTTTACCTTTGGGATCGGCAGTGACAGATCACAGAAGACGTCGAAGGTGTTGGAGTAGTGTGAGCAGACGGAACAGTGCAGAGAGCTGCGCAGCTGCCCTGAGAACAGATCTATGATGGGTGAGAGAAGAGAGAGAAAGGCGCTGCTAAACTAAAAGGCAGAGTGTGGGGAATAAAACGATTCTGCTGACTCCACACACTTGGTTGTAAGTGTAAATGAACTGAAAACATTCATCTCACACTCAGTAGCTGCAAGCTCTCACGACTATTCAAGGAAATTCTTTTTTCAGCCCAGTGCTCAGTCTTCCCAGAGGGAAACCTTAGGGCTTTCTAGGCCTTCAGAAAAGGCCTAACCATTTCTGGATTTTTCTTTCTCGTGGTAAATTGTCAGTTACAGTTAAACTAGCTCTCTTACTGGTTAGAACTACAGGAGCTGGACAGAAGGCCTCACATGTTAGATTGACTACCTATATAATTAAGAAGTGACAGTGGAATCATTCAAACATTTTGCTTTACAGTTGGGACCAATGTACTGAGAATACCCTTAAATCCTGTTCAGATGGGGATTAGTTTTCCACATAGTGGTGGGTTAATTCCAGTTCGTCACAAGGCAAGTCTTGTTTATGTTACATGATTATGTCCAAATCACACAATATTAGGTAGTATAAATGCAGAGTTGGGAGTGGCCACTCGATTTATGCACTGAAAAGAGTGAAAAACATGTCAAAATATTAATTGCACAACCATCTAAGCACTGACCCTATCACAAACGTGATCCCTGGTGATGCTACAGCCATCCGTGGATGGGAGTCCAAGAGAGCACAATTGGCCTCGCTCTCTATGGGTGGGTAGAATGCCCCCCCCCCACATCACCCAGTATGTTGCTAGCCAGCGCACATGTCTGTTAGCTGACATAACAGAACTGTCAGTTGGCACTTTAATTTGAGCTGTCCAATGACATTCCATTAGCAGCAGTTTGAAAAAGATGCAGGGGCACCTCACAAGTCTGTGAGGAAGCCTGTGTTAGCCTCACCCTCCTAGTGCTGGTGGTATCGTTTGACTGAGGGAGTCCTAACTAAAGGGTGAAACAACAATCTGTCTTGCTTAAGAGAACATGTGGTCATTAGCTTGGGAATTCACAGCTAACCGTCCACATCACTGCATAAAATAAAACTATTTCTGTCATATTTACATGTTTTTATGTTCTGAGTTGTACACTTGGGGAGGACAGCACATATTGGCTTGATTTCAGCCACAAAGAACGCAAGTAAAAGCTTCTTTGAGTGCCTCCAAGAATATGATAGCAATTTCACCAACATGCCATCTCACGCTGGTTTAACATAACCTAGGGTTATATCTATCTTTAGTTTTATGAAAGATACAAGGCACTGGAATCTTTGTGGAATGTGGAATGTGGAAATGCACAGTATTCGGACTGGACTAAAATAATTTCCCTGCCTCCATATGTAAAACTAAACCTGTCGAAATAGTGCTGAAATTTTTTCTCATCATATACACCATTGACGGTAAAAACAAGCAGTTTAACCAAAATGCAGCTGTTAAACATTAAAAAATGGCACTTTCAAATCTAGAATTGTTCATATGCACCAATATTAGTTAACATAGTTAACATTGTGTTAGAAATCCACTTGGGGGCTCGCAGAAATTAGCATTATTGTAAAGGTCCTTTATCCGTCTTAATTTTTGACTGTTTTTTAATGTTTAGGGACTGAAATGAAGGTCCAGCTCTAATAGTCACAGTTCGCCACTGACAAATCAAGTCCAGGTTTTTCTGTTGCTTCACCTAAAAAAACAAGAGAACGTAGTAAAAGCTGACAGTCTGACAACCACTGCTTACCTACAATCATGCTGTCATCCCTGTCAAGATGTCTCTTCCACATAGCGGAGGCCTCCTCTGAAATCCTGGTTGGAATATATATTTGAGGGTGTGAAAGACTCTATGAAGCTGGATGACTCAGGTCTATATAAATAACATTTTCTCACTGTACCTGAACCGGGTGTAGGTGGGCTCAGGAGTGGTAGTGATGGGGGGATGCTGAGCAGGCCTCCGGTTTATTTCTGTATGCAGCTGGTCCAAAAGGAAACGCAAGAATTCCTGAGCATCCTGCTGACTGTGAGGATTGAGAGAGAGAGAAAGAAGAGATTTTTACCTACATGTTGCACCAGAGCACTGTGTAGAGTGATGTACATGAAAAAAAACTACATCGATGAATTTGGGATGTCACATTACAAAGATTGCAGCTATGCCTAAAATCAATCACTCTTAGATATTACTATCCTTTACCTACATATTACATAACTATTTATATGTGGTCACATAATTCATTAATTGCATGGTCAGTTTTCAGTACTGACAGGTTCAAATCTGCACTTCTGATTTTTATTTATGTGTCGAAAATTATTGGGTTTTTTTTCTTTTCCACAAAAAAGTGTTATGTGTACAAAAATCTTAAAAATTGTAAAATAAATAAATAAAAATAAATGATTACAAAATATCCCCTTTTCCGCTTACAAACACAAATGTGGTACAGATTAAAAGTTTTAATGAGCTACTAGTGAGAAATAATATCAAATTCCAACATGCTTTTGTTACCGCTGGCATTAACTGTACTTTTGGATGGTTAATATAACTGTAACAATGTTATAACAACAAGGGTATGTAGTGTGAATATGAATTATGATACTGCACACCTGTAGCCACTGAAGTAAGGCACTGCCTCTTTGAAGACACGATAGAACTTCCCAGGATTCACTGTGGTGTCTCCTCCATCTACATCCCACAGACCTTCTAACACTTTAGTGAATTCTGCAAAGGTGAAGGGATGGAGATGTTCTTCAGTGAAGAGCAGAGGTGTAAGACTGAGTTCCTTGCAGATCACAGCTCTGCAGAGACTAGTGTTTCCCCTCTCCTAAAGGCCCAGTCATATTAGTGATAGCCAGAGAAATTTCACGATCAAAACTACATTCATTTCAATGGAATTTGCCACCATGAGCAGTTTTGTGTCACAGAATTCTGGGGTGAAATTTTGTGCTATTCTTTTGGCTGTGTTGACCTCAATATAGTAGCACTGACTAATGGAGGAAATGCTCATTTAAATGTTAACATTTTTCCTCACTGCCTGCAAGTAAACACATAAAAAATACTTATTGTAGTCAAAAGACTTATTATCTTTACTTTTGCAGTTTGAGACATGTTAGACAGCTTGCTCACTGCAGTGTTACCTCCTTGGCTATCTGCCGCTGCACACAAATCACCCCACTGCCACCAGCCACACCTATTATCTTTGTGGTTATCTACACTCTACACTAAACTGCAGAACGGTACTTGTCTAACTGCATTGTACTAAGTGTGAAGTTTGGTGGAGGGGGGATTATGGTGTGGGGTTGTTTTTCAGGAGTTGGGCTTGGCCCCTTAGTTCCAGTGAAAGGAACTCTTAAAGCTTCAGCAGACCAAGAGATATTGGACAATTTCATGTTCCCAACTTTGTGGGAATAGTTTGGGGATGGCCCCGTCCTGTTCCAACATGACTGCTAGCTTGCTAACTGCACGAATACAGTAGATTTATTTTCATTGCAAATTTCTTGCATGACTGCAACTTAGTTTGAATTGAACTTTCATAGGCCTGGCTGAAAAGCTGATGAGTTAAATCAGGTGTGTCTAATGAAGAATGTTAAATTCTAGCCCAAAAGGGACCCAGTTTCACACCTCTACCCTTCTACCCTAGAGTATAGAGCTGAACAAGCAGTTACAGGTTAGACCACACCATGATAAGCCATGAACAGTTAGGTAATTTATTCCACACAAATAAATCATGTTCTGCAGCACATTTAGTGATGCAGTTAATAACAAGGTAAGCACTACTGAACATACAACGCTGTGAAAGTGGAGTGGAGAGAGTGAATTACTGTAGATGTGGGCTCACCATTCATCAGCTCTGGCTCTTGGCTGGAGCACATGTCCTGGAGGTAGGATTTAGTCAGGCAGTAATCTCTAAGACCCCGAGTGTGTGAGAGACACTGCACAATGGCATTCAGGAAACACTGCAAGTCAAGACGCGTGTGCACATGGAGGGAGAGAGAGAATTTCAGTAACAGAAAAAGGAAAGAAATAAAAAATATGTTCAAAACTGATTTTTGTATTATAACATACTGTGTTCCCCACGTTACGCAGTCCAACCTGTCCACTGCCCAGAGGTACCTCTTTCTGTGAGATGAACATTTCACAATTACACACTGAGCTTTGCAAAGTGGTCAATATTCCAACCAGTGGTGTAACTACCACCAGTGTAGATGTAGGGAAACCACACAGAGGCGTGTACTGCTGCTCCTGCGATGACCAGGTCCCCCCCTCATAGCCATCAGTGAACCCTTTAATATCACTAATTACACAATTTTGTAGCCTCAGTGCTTTCCACATGTCTGATACAAACCTTGGGGGGGGGGGGGGGGGGTATTTGAATATATAAATAGCCTTATCATAAATAACTTATCATAGCATTTATTTACTTCATGCATAATATAATATATGAAATATAAATAAGGCATGTTTTTCATATTGAGGTATGAAGCACCTCATGAACAGTGACAATGGCTTTGTTCATTGTGTATTCATGAAAATACAAAATATGTTGTCTCTGGAATCTGTTAAAATGGGACAAAATAGACTTGCGTGGTGGAGGAGGCAGCTGTAACTTACTAATGCACATATATAATATCACTGCTCTCAGAACAAAACCTTGTACATCTATTTGTGTTCTTTTTCAGTTTTTGAAAATGCCTGTTGCCCTTTACATTATGTATAAATTTCATGATGAAAGGACCAAAAGAAACGGCCTAGAATGATTTGGAAAATATTCTGGTTCCATTGACTTATATTAAAAGTAAAGTATATATATATATATATATATATATATATATATATATATATATATTTTTTTTTTATATTCCATATTAATTTCTGCTCATGGACCCATAAGATCATCACCTTTTGTATTAACTGAAGATCTTTTTGTATTATTATAGTAGTAGTAGTAGTAGTAGTATGCGATCTATTCCAGCTATAAACAATTCATTTTTATATTATTATTAGCAGTATTACTATAAGTAGTATTTTATTATTTGCACTGACCTTAATTATGTCATTGATTCCACAACCACAACATAGTTTTAAAAGTTTTAAATATAAATCTCCTCAAAATATCCTCCCTGGCTCTACCTCCCCAGGGAGTGCACCCTGTCTAGGATGACTCCATTTATAGATCTCTGATCCCATTATCTCAGGCAGGGAAGACGCATTCTTAGACATCACAGAGGTCAAGACCAAAGGCATTTATCTGGCAGGAGGGAGGGCTGTGGAACTCCTGTGGGTGTCTTTACATGTGGAGGCCATTTTAAAGACACAACTTCAGTTCCTTGGTGAAGCGTTCTTGTCTGACGGAGACGTTCTACAGCTACTGCCACTGAAGCAGCATGGCTCACCTCCCTGTCGGCCACCAGCAGCAGACCCATGAGGGACGTGTAGAGGACTGATTGAGAGATGTCTGTGCCTTCAGGCTGAAGGCCATTTTGGCTCAGCAGAGATCGGCACAAGGCCCGACAGGAGTTATCCATGTGGTTGGAGGCTGCTCTCGGCATTTGGCTCTTGTACAGAGTGAACTCACGCCAGGCAGATTGGACAGAGATGTGGGTGAAAGGAGCTGGCAATGTAGCACCAGCCGGAATTACCTGTGAAAGATATAAATAGTTTATTTGCATTTCTTTTCATTCTAATTCCATATTTTTTAGCTGTGTCCATAGGATACACAGTAACAACTGAATGTTAATGTACAGTGCTGTGCAAAAGGCAGAAACTGTTTGCTTATTTTTCAGTCAAACCACCCATTTGGTACACGTTATTGATTTTTTCAAAACCACAAAAAAGCGGAAACATATACTAAACAGAAAATTACACCTAAATCTAATATCCTTATATTCAGTATTTTGTCTGTCCGCTTTGTTCTTTCACTACAGCTTCCATTCTTTTCAGGAGATTTGCTTTCAGTTTTTCCAAAGAAATCCAAGCATATTTTTTTCTTAGAAGTTAGTTGCATCTTCTTCTCACAATCCAGATAATCCCAAATATAAATCCAGTCCAAACTCATTAAATACTTACAGTTCCAATGTGTCATTTTGGTGTTCTAGTCCAAATCTTTTGAAATCTATTTTCTTTTTTCAGTAACAGCTTCTTGAATAGCTACACATCCTTTCAGACCCATAACACTGAGTTGTCTTCTGACAGTGAAAGGATGGAAAGAATTTTTATAGATTTCTTTCTCAAAGATGAAAGCTTTAAGCGCTGTTTATCTGATGCTGACAGTTTTGGTGGTCTACCAGGTCTTGCATGGTTGTCAGGAGTCCCATTTTCTCTGCATATATCAATGATTCTTTTTTAATGTCACTTTTGGAATTTTTCCACTTTGTTTACTTGTACTTAATAGCCAGATTGATAAGAAAGTAAATAAATGGCAGATCCGACTTCTGCACAATAGTGTAGCTCATTGCATAAAATAACTATGCAATTCATTATGTAATTATGTAATTACAGATAAATCAATCGAATAGGAAATTGACAGTAGCTCTAGAGGGCTAAAGTAAGGACTAAGTAAAACTACAATAGTTAGAATGTCACTTTGATTTCATCTCAGTGTGAAAAATCTAACATTTAAGCAAACATGGCTAAAAAAGCATGAAGAAAGATCATAAAAACGAATCATTCTGCGGTGTAAAATAAATCCATTCATGTGAATACATTTTTGCATTTTATTAGCTGTTTTGGGGGAAAAGATGTGCTGCTATCTCTTAACTATCAGTGAATGTTATGCAGTCTTTACTCACATTCACAAGGCTCCAACGGTCAGGCTCCACTCGCGTTCCAGCAGGTGTTCAAAATCAGTCCAACATCTGCTTAAAGTTGTGTAGGACAAGATATCTGAACAAGCGCACGCTATTTATGACTAGGTTCTCCACTCTCACTGCAGGCTGCTGCTCACCTGGCCACCGTACCGAGAGTGACCCTTAATCATCGCTAATCTTTCCTCTCCCTCTCCAACTGTCTATACTTAGCCAAGTCTTCTCACTATAGCTGGAACAGCTTAAACCTGTGAGCTGGCCCCCGTAACTTGCAGTGCTGGGTCCACATCTACGTCTGTTGCAACTTATATTTACTGTCAACAAACAAACTGGTAAGTAAACAAGTTATGCACAAGTTATGTATCATTGATTTTTTTTTATATATATATATATATATATATATACATAATTCATGTCAAGTTCAGTTATATGTCGACAGGCTAAACAATTACAGTGGAAACAGCAGGGTATGCTGGACAAAAGCTGTAAGTAAATATCTCACATTCTCAGCTACTCTCTCATATTGGCCTCAGAACTGCGTAGATCTGAACTCATGCACACTGTCAGTTCATCAGAAACAACAACAACAAAAAAACGTACAATATAAAAATATTTTATATCTTCATATCTTCTTCATGTGAGGGGTCACATACAAAAGCATTGACATTCAGCTAAAATATACCATCAGTCGTCAAACGACACACAATATCATTTATAGACAATTCAATCTCATTTTCATCAGTACTGACAAGGCGAGGTACAGAAAGATCATACAGTACAGATGCAAGTCCTTGGCCTGCCTGTCTAACACACTCACTCAACACACTGGAGTACATGAATAAAAGTGAACCAGGTCTTCAGCTTTGAATGACTGCAGTTAGACACTGGTTCAGGCTCAGCGCACACACCTTACACATTCATAATAGAGGATGTTCTGCACAACAAAGATCATAAACATTCATATAAATATTGTTCACTTTCAAAATGAAAAAAAAAGCTAAAGTTATCAGCTCCCAGGATGGAATGGGAAACTTGCTTTGTCCTTGTAAAGTTATATGGTGTCTGTTTGAGATGTGGCCTATGTGTCCGGCATCTCCACATCAGAATTCAGGCTCAGTTCAGCAATGTGATCGAGGGCAGGGTCAGGGCTTAGCCGGGCTGAGACTTTGGGCTGGCTTGCTTGAGCGTTTCTGTCGCGTGATTGGACGATGGCTTGACGTATACAGGAAATCCACTGCTGCTTGTTGAAGGAGTCGTTGGCCTGCAGGCTGTGCGACTGGGCCTTGGTGCGCCCTCTGCTGCTCACACGGAAACCGTTCTTCACTGAGAGGAGAGACGGAGCGTGAGAGAGAGATTAATATTGATGCTTTTCTTCATCCGTTTTGGGGTTTTTGTGTTTTTTTTTGTTCAGTGCTTGGGGGACAGAACTATGTGCAAGGCTTTTGCTTTTGCTATTCATTGACCTTTTTCTGTCTTGCATTATGAAAAGAGACAAGTGCTGTGTTCCAAATGTGCCCTTAATAACTAGATCCTCTTCCTACCAACTTTTAAAAGGGAGTTTTCTCCAATGAGCTCTTGAACATTGTTAATTATTTACTTTAGCATAGAATCTAGAATGTAGAAGCATGTAGTCTCAATTACTCCATGCTTAGAAACTACAGGCCTATTTCTAACTTCCCATTTCTTGGTAAAATCATAGAGAAGGCAGTCTCTGTTCAGCTGACAAAGGATGAATACTGAAAAAAATGATTATCTGAATGTAAATAATCTAAATGAATTATTTCAGTTTGGCTTTTAGGCCTACCAGAGCACCAAAAGAGCTCTTCTAAAAGTACTAAATGATCTATGGGATTTTAGGGATTCAGTTAACCTTTCTATCTTGTATCTACTTGATCTTACCGTTGCCTTTGACCCATTCAATTGTACTAAATCAGCTCTATAACTACGTTAATCTCTCTGAATCAGACTTAGAATTACATCTTACTTAAGTAACTGTTTATGCTATGTTGCACTGTATGCCTTTGCTTTGTCCTGTGAGGTCCCACAGGGGCCAATATTAGGCCCCTTGCTTTTTATTCTACACATGTTAACGATTGCTTAAATATATACAATTACAGTACAACATTAGTTTTCACATGTATGTAGATGTTACACAGCTTTATTTGTCCTTAGTGCCTGATGCCCATCCGTCTGTAAACTCTCTTCTTGATTGTATAAATGACATTAACTAGTTAATGTTTCAAAACTTCTTTACACTGAGGTCCTTGTAATTGAAAGAGAAGCACTGAGGAAAGATATGTTTCTATATTTAGACTCGTTGCCAGTTTCATTAAAAACCAGCAATGTCAGGAGTTAGGAGTGATTTTTGACAACAATCTCAACTTTAAGAATCACATTAGCAATGGCTGCAAAAAAGCTTACTGTCATTTGCATTATATTGCTAAGGTCCTTAGCATCTTCTTTCTTCCTGTTTCTCTTCTCAATTACTATTAAAACTAATGCTCCATTTTCTGGCTTACCAAAGAGCTTTACTATTTACAGCTGGTACAGAGGTCAGAGCTTTTGACACGTTCTAGAAGAGAGACTATACAATATAACCATATAAAGCCATTCACTGGTTATTGTGTCATTTAGAATTAATTTTACAATAATCCTATGACTTTTTAATGTCTCCATGGCCTTGCTGAAGTAGCAGTATTAGTTGCAGTTGTTGTAGTAGTATAGTAGCAGTAGTAGTAGTAGTAGTAGTACTTGTAGTAGTAATAGAAGTAGTAGTAGTATAGTGGCAGCAGTAGTAGCTGTAGTAGTAGTATTTGTAGTACAGTAGCAGTAGTAGTAACAGTAGTAGTAATATTTGTAGTATAGTAGCACTAGTAGTAACAGTAGTAGTTGTAGTAGTAATAGTATAGTAGCTGTATTTGTAGTAGTAGTAGTAGTATAGTAGCAGTAGTAGAAGTAATTGTAGTAGCAGTAGTAGTAGTATAGTAGCAGTAGTAGTAGTAATTGTAGTAGTAGTAGTAGTAGTATTTGTAGTATGGTAGCAGTAGTAGTAACAGTAGCAGTATTAGTTGTAGTAGTAGTATAGAAATAGTATAGTAGCAGTAGTAGTTGTAGTAGTAATAGTATAGTAGCTGTGTTATTTGTAGCAGTGGTAGTATAGTAGCAGTAGTAATAGTAGTAGTATTTGTAGTAAAGTAGCAGTATTAGTAACGGTTGCAGTATAGTAACAGTAGTAGTAGTGGTAGTGGTAGTAGTTGTAGTTGCTGTAGTAGTAGTAATAGTAACAGTATTACTCCTTACCCATAAAAATCAGGAACACTACATAAAGCACTGTTATAAGGAACAAAATTCAAATGAACAATTTTGTTAGCAAATCAATGCTACAGTTTTGCTCATCGCTCTGTGAATGTAAACACATTCCATCCTTTATGGCACGATGGGTATTTGCACAGCACCTATTCTGGTGCAGTGTGGGATTTAGGGTGCTCTGGTTAATCACCACAAAGTTTTCAGACACCAGTACATAATGACAGCCTCACAAAACAGAGTGAATAAGGCACATGGTTAAGAACATAGCAAAAGCGTCTTTAATACCTTTGTCATTGCCAGTGAAGGCGCCGCGAAAAGATCCAGAACTGCTGGCCTCTCCATCGGGCAAGTCTTCAAGTAGGAGGTGGTCAGCAGGAAGGGGCTGACGGTAAACCTGGAACTGGACCATGCTGTCCTTGTCCTGCACAACCGGCCGGGTCAACACCAGCACCAGCTCGAACAAGAACACATGTAGCTTCTACAAGAGAAAGGCAAACTGGTACAATTAGCACCTACTAACAAAGCTATACAAGTTCTCTAGGTGCTGTCACAAGAAAATTCTGTAGCCTGTTTTTGACTTTTATTTACTTATTAAGTAAACTTTCTGTTGATCCATTCAAATGTCCCATTTCAGGAATAATAAATCTACAGAAACTTAACAGACTTTTTAAGTTATTAGTCGAGTGACAGCATCAATATATTCTCTTAATAAAACCTAAACACTACAACTATTGCTATTGCGCTACTGTAACTGTAACAAGTGATGAATATCTGAAGCGAATAAGTGGACAACAAACAGTAAGAGTGTAATGACCTGTCCTTTGGTGTTCTTGAGTTCACCATGGCAGTAGAGGAAACGAGAAGCCTGAATCTCAGGAACTCTCTGGCCTTCCTCAGGATAGCTCAGTCCTCGCCTGTAAAACTGACACTCCGCCTCCCCCGTCTTACTGTTTACTTCAGTAATAATACTCTGGATCAGCTCCATCTGCAGACATTGCAGAGCAGAGGGCACTTACTTAATGAGTGGAAAATCTGATCTACTCCAATGATCAATACAGAGCATGAAGAGGCTTAATGGACACTCTATCATGAGAATGAGCAGCCTCTCCATTTTCATTTGGCTGCTGAGGCTGGGTTCTGAGTGGAACTCACGGCCTGTGGCAGCGTGTCCTCATCAGGGTGCTCAGCTGGGGTGGTCTTTTGGATCTCCTTCAGCAGCAGAGGGTACTTCACCAGGCGGCTGCGGGGCAGGTCCAGGAAGTTCCACAGGTCCAGCTTCCTGCTGAAGGATGACTCCTGGCACAGGCGCAGGAACTCCTCCACGCGGCGCACCTGCTTCTTCTGGTCCAGCAGAGCCTTAGCGCCCACCTGATTACAGCAGTAGGTAATGTAGGCCTCCAAGCAGGGAAACTGGGAAGGGATATAAATAAAAAGTTAACACAACACCAGAATGAAAACTTAAATATGACACATTTCTGTTCAATTTAATGCATATTGGAAAATAATAATACAACGTAATGTCTGCAAAGGTCTGGGCACCCTCTCACCTAATCCACTAGAATGTTTTTTTGTTGTTGGTGTATGGCTATTTGAGGCCTAAATCCAAGTCAGGCATGATTGAGGATCTGAAACTAAAGATAATTGACTCTCACCAGGCAAGAGAAGTATAAGAGAACTATAAAACATATCTAAATACTTTCTGTTTGCAGTCTTCAGTGTGAAATGTCGAGTGTGGCTTGTTTAAAACATACCCTGCTGCGATTGCTCTGTTAGAGTGGATCTTTAAACTTTGGTGCCCACCAAATAAGCACAGTGAGACTCCAAGACCCCGTCGTTCTTGATTCGCTTCGAAGCTTTTGTATGAAGTACGAACACAATAGAGACCAAAGGTGTCCAATGGACACCTCCAATGGAGTTTCTAATGCTGTATTGACACTTTTTATTTTATCATATCCTCAAAGGTTTGAATAGGTAATTACAGAATAGATAGTTTTGGCTTTAAAATGAGGCTGAGGCACATTTGGAGTCATCATAAAATACTCCATATTCACATTTCACCACATGCATAAATTATATTTTGTATTAAAAGGCAGAAAGGTTTCTCTGTTTTGTAAAAGCAGGAAGCCACTCGAGGCTGTTACAGGGCTTTCACCCTGCTGGCATTGTGCGAAATCATAATAACACAGGAAGTCTCATGGCTCATTGCTCTAATATCACAAGACAGATAAAACAAATATAAAACCATAAATATAACCATGCAAGTTAAGCAGACCTGTGTAAGTCAAGACAAGATCAGGACGACCAATACAAATATCTGTAAAATGCTCATAGACTGGTCTGTTATGCAATACAGAACCCCCACATGACTGTCAAAGACGTGCAAGAAGACGTAGCTGTCGCAGGAACAGTGATGCACTGGCCCACTGTTGCTACACAGTCATCAAGGGTCAACATAATTGTGATCTAATTACAAAAAGGCAACATCTGAAATATGCAACCCAACACTGAGATGAGCCAGAGGCACTCTGAAATCAACGTCTATGGTCTGGTTAAACAAAAAACGAACTCTTTGGCTACAATCACCAAAGATATATTTGGAGAAAAAAAAGGTGCAGCATTTGATGAAAAGAACACCTTGTTAACTGTTACTGTTTGAGGTTGTGTGGCAGGCAGTGGAACAGGAAATGTTGTTGCATGGGGTAGAAGTTGATTCTACTAAACATCAACAAGTTCTTGAAGCGGAATCCTGTCCCACAGTCAGTGAAGAAACTGAAGTTGAAAAGAGGCTGGATTTTACAAGAAGACACCAATCCAAAACACATCAAAATCAACCTTAAACTACTGCAAAACAGGCAAGATTAGGATTTTGAAATTACCTTCACCAACCCCCGATTCTGGTATTATGAAAATCAGCGGGTAGATCTCAAACATGATATACATGGTAGTCTATATATACGACTGTATAGATTAGCTAGCAGCTTGTTTTAAATCAACAACCACATGAAGCTGACTCTACCATTCAAGAGTTTCGGGGCTTTCAAATAATATAAAACCAGGATAATTGCAGATAAGTGTGTAAAATGATTCTAACATGTCAGTTCTTTGCAACCACACACCTTTCAGGTAATTAGTAGGAAACTATAAAGTTTTTAAAAAATGTAGTCATTTGAAATGTGTCTAGAATGATGGACAGAGCTATACAAGATCCTAGATTGCAAGATTAGAAACAGACTTCATCATATTTGAAAAGTGGATCATCAAATCTCAAGGCAGAAAACTTGATCAATGGATAATTACAGTATATTATTTGTAACTGAAGCATTTCTTGCTTACAAAATTCTAGAAGTGAACAACACATCTAAAAGCACATTTTGGTGAATAGGTTGTAATATTTGAATATACAATGTATGACATTACTGGACATAAAAAACAGAGAGAATGTTAATATGGCAAGTGATTCTGAAATCTTGAAGAGTCTTGCGTTTGTATAGCATATATCATATCGTCGCTGTCCCAAAAAAAGCATCTGTTAGTTTGTTCTACTATATTTCAACATAGCAGCTGTCCTTTACATTGTGTAATATACTCAGGATGAATGGATCAACATAAATCCCCCAAATTCTCTTGGAATAAAAATGTCTTTACACTGACTTACATTAAAAGTTAAGACATGTTTGCCTTCTTCTGGAAACCCTTCATTTTGAAGATACTTGTTTTGGACAATGGCAACAAATATTCAGTGTTATTTACTGTTGCTGTCATAAGAAAAACTTGTTCATTTACTTCATTTTTGCTATTTTATTTAATGATTTGTAAAACTGCCCTTCACAGTGTGTGAAACACCACACTCTCTGAACATTTCAATGAATGGAACATTTTTCCAAGTTTTAGAGATACAAGGTCCGCTTACGAAAGTGGCAACGCACAATCTAAAAACATTTGGTTTCTAACACATTTCTTTTCAAGGTCTTTCTTTCTGAAAGTACTACATCTTCACGTTTGTTTCCTTGGTAACACTCACCCAATCCAGCAGGGTTGGCCCCACCTCCCCCACAGTCTTCTCCGATCCTCGAAGCCCCTCTAGACGTGCCAAGAAATCTGCACACAGACACAAGCCAATAGACAAACACCAATAAACCATAGTTCATGGGTTTTCTGTGGCTATTAGATGTAACTGCTGACACTCACCTTCGTGGAGAGGAATCAAAGTGTCTAGAGTTCCAAATATCTGCCCCAGCTCACTTTCAGTCATGATGTCCAGTTTCAGCATGGGTTCATAGTAAACCTGAGACCACAGAGGAGCAGAAAACACCTTTCATGTGAGCAGGGGTAAGACACAGTTTTCAAAACGTGACTAAGGCATTCAACAAACCTTTTTCACTAAATTGAGGTCTTCTATGAGCTGCTTTTCTCCCTGAGTCAACTCATATATCACCTGCAGGACAAAACAAATCAGGAACTTCAGTACACAGAGACATGAATGTACAGCACCAGCATTACAAACACAAAGACACCACTCACATAAAAAGTAATACCTCCTACAGTCTTACTCAGTTACTCCAACACTAAAACTGTCTCTGCGCCAAATATCTTAAACCAATTCAGCCAAAAGAAAGAGTAACTTCTAGGAATAAACGATGATATTGGAATCATCTTGCTATTTGCTAAAATAATTTAAGAGCACTGCACAGATGATTAGATTTGACTCATATTTCAGACCGATCTCAATTCTGTTAATTCTACTTCATTTGTAGCCCCATAGAAATAAATGTTATATTTCTAAATAGCGCTACTCAAGGTAAATGTATTATTTCTACATTTTATAACTGTTTATGTATCAGCATTGGTACACATGCGAAATGTGAAAAAGATCAAATTGCTGTTGTCGGAACAAAACCTTGCATCTCCAAAATTGTAACTTTGCAGGAGAAGCAAAAAACCTACTTTACTTTTAATGTAAGTCAATGGAACCAGAGTTTTTAACAAGCCATTTTGGGTCATTTCTTTTGGTCCATTCATCATGAAATTTACACACAATGTAAAGAGCAACAGGCATTTTCAAATGATGTCAAAAACTGAAAAACGTCAAAAATGGGTTTTGCTCCGACAGCAGTGAAATGCATCACTGCTGCTACATGTCCCCAAACACTCAGCACTGGGTTTTATGCATGACTCTCCATGCAAATCCAGAATGGACTTATTACAAAAGCACTAGCACTTAATAACAGTCATTCAAACCTGAACTCAGCTATTACACAAATGTAAACACTGCGAATTTGGTCTGAGAGGTGACCAACGTCACAAAACCATAGCTTACATGCAGCAATTCAAATGTAAAGCTGTAAACAAAGTATGCCCACAATCATAACTACATATCTCATGCTTCATGTGTTCACATTAAAACACTAAAACAAGTATTATTAACACAGAAAATAATACACACATTTAACATAGAGATTCAATTGTGTTGCCTATTACAATGATGTTTTTTTCTCTTTCCATTGTGTTGCTAAAAGTCTGCCCTGCATGTTGTTATACATATTCTTGCAAAATATCCCAATAATGATAAATATGTTGACAGGACTAAATCAACAAATGATCACAGTACATTGAAAGGATTCCAGTTTCAGTGTCGGTTAGTGCTTCTTTTGTTTTGCCATTACTGGCTATAACTAAATGAAAATCAGCCTGTTTTGGTTTTATAGTTTAGAATTATGGCCTAAATAATAACTGATATCTTACAGCTCTTTAGCTACTCAGCTATGTCCTTTCTTGTCTACCATTCCATGACCCAAAAATAATCGAGAAGAATTTCAAAGAAGTGAAGTATATAGTTAAATAACAACGCAAGAAAGTTCTAATGTACATGACTACAGTACACCAGTATAGAATGATGGGTGTAAAAACACTGTAATAGAGTGGTTAACGCACAACAGGGGGCTCTTTCCTTCAGTGGAGGCTGTATGTGCTGTAGATAAAGCCATTCCTGACCCAACTCAGGCAAAGTAAGCTGAGGAGTTGGATGAGGAAGGGGATTGCACCACATTTTATATCATATTCCTTATTTTACAGTGTTAGCTACTGTAATTATTATTATTACTCAAATGATTTTATATACTGTACTGTACAGTATATTATTATATACTATACTGTACAGTCACAGAATAAAATGTGTGAATGTTGTGTTATTTCATGGAGCCTTCACACAGGCAACTGCCATACTTTGTTTAGTAGCATAACCAAAATGTATAGCTTGTTCTGAGAAATGCAAAGGCCCTTTGTTCACTGCACTAAGAGGCTTCTGCTGTACTGTGGTTTTTGTAGTACCACAGTATGACTGAGATGGGAGATAACGTGTTCGACTGAAGTATCTGATTTTGCTATGGAAGTGTGAGGTTTTACCCATAACGGTGTGCAGTTCTAGTTTTGTATTTATAGTTCTGGGAAAATGATTAAGGTGTAGTTCTGTTTTTGTGTTTATAGTTTTGGGAAAGTGATGCATCATTTCAAGAAATATATCTTGGCAGATGAGAAAAACTGTATACAGGTCAGTAAAAACATGCTACTATAGTTTTTGTCAAACGTTTGAGGACACCTAACTTTTTCTTTTTTCGTACTTTTTTTATTTATTTCATGATATTTGCAGTCTGCAATAATGTTACATTCAGATCCGGAAAACTGATGGAACCAACAAAAGTGCTACTTCAGGAATAATGGCGAACACTTTTTATGCAACTTGTATTGGTCAGCGCTCATCAGCATGCAATGTTTTTTTACTTACCAAAGTCAATCTCAAATCAAAACTGACGTTTTTTTCTTGTTAGTATCATTGGTTCACGTCCCTGGTCATATTAAGCAAACTTCATCACACTATTTAAATGACAAAAATCTTGTTTTCCCATATTGTATGACTAAAGTGCAGTGACTTTTGCTAGCATCTAAAACGCCTTCTTCACTCATGAGTTTTGCTCATGTCACAGTGCAACAGCTGGCAGGGAAAAGCAATATTAACCAATAATTTCCTATTTTACCTCTTACACACCATCGAGTGAAAACGCTAATTTAGCTCATGGTACGGAAGGAAAATGCAATGTTGTGATTTCATTTTTACGCTGACTTTTAATCATCATTTGCACTTTTACTTTAACTTTAGAAAAGAAAACTGTCAAATCATGATTTAGGCAAAACCTATATTCATTGAAACCCTTTGTGTGCGTTTTTCAGGCTTAATTGAAAAGTAAGAGTCAAACTTTCTCTGAAAATTTCAAGAGAAAGCAGGGTGTCTCCAAACTTTTGGCAGGCAGGGTTTAAGCTTTGAGGTAACACTTTTAAATGCCTCTTAAAAACTGTGAATGTTCACAGAAAGTTGTACCTAGTGCTGTGTCTGCTGTGGTGGAGCTGTTGTCTGATGAAATCCGAAAAAGAGAACATGGCCTCTAAGCCAGCTCACTTCCTGTTTCATAACACACAAAGGCCGTAAAGTGAGCGAGCACTTGATAAACAGCTCGCTACCCTTTTAGTCTCACAGCTCTAATGTGGCATTTACAGCTGGAGGCCCTTGTGAAAAGGCACTGGCCGTGGGTGCGTGCTGTGTGGTGCTAATCCACAGAAGTGGCCTTGATATACCTCCTGTCTCTTAATCTCTCTGGCACTCATATCCTGGCTCAGGCTGTCCACGGTGTCACTCCACAGCTGGCTGCTGCGGCGGCGGGGGAATGAGGAGGCCTTCTGACGCGTCCGGATCGGCATGGGTGGCAACGGGCGGGCTTCTGTACGGAAGCTGATGGAACGCTGAAGAGGTCAAATCAAAAAGATGGTGAAGAAGGTGATTAGGAGTGACTTATACTGTTAACAATCACTGCTAATGGTGTATGAAATTTACTTGAACATTACAGTTATGGCATAATTGTGCATAATTTAGGATTATATGCTTACATAGCATGTCATACACACTGAACCGTATAGCTGTATATAACAGACCATGCTATAAAGAAAAGCCTGCAGCAAGCAGGCAAAAAAAATAAATCTGTGTGGCTCACCTGGATTGACTGCCCCAAGCGTTTCAGTGCAGGGGTCTTCACTGGTGTTATGATGCCTGTAACTTCACTACTTCTGTCCACCGGTTTGACTCTTTTGTTGCAAGGTCCCTACCAAAATGAGTAATAACATACAATACGTCTCACCACCATAACCACCACCATCATCTCTCATTTCTAACCTGTCAAACCAGTGGTGTAGCTAGGATTTTATCGCACACCCCCCCCTTGCCCCCCACCCCCCACCCCCCACCCCACCAAATCCCAAATACTTTCAAGAAATGTAAAAAATCACAAAGTGTAATTTGCTTAATGTTAAATGTTTATATGCTGGACTTACATTTAAGGTTTTTCATTCATAAATAATAATTATTTAATTACCTGATTGAAAATGGTTGAATGAGCCATGAATGAGCCACGTTATGAATAAGAGGGAGATAAATAGATGTCAGTGCTGTCTGTGTAGTGTTGGTCATTCTAAGAAATTGGATCTCTTCAGTGGGTGTACAACTGTATCTGTATTTATAAGCAAATACTATACATACGATACATACGGTGTAACGATACATATATTTTCAGGTTTGATACGATTCTTAATGCTACGTTCATCATTCTACTCTGTTTTCAGCATTTAATGCATTAAAATGTCTTGGCTCTACAATTATGGTTCCAGTTATACACTGTGCAGAGTGGTTCTACTCAAAATAGTGCAACTAAGATATAAACAATACAAAAATAGACACCATGTGACCAAGAGCCTTGTTTTGATCACTGAAGGTGCTGTTTACGCAAGACGGCGGACGACAGACTCTCAGAAGAGACAGAAGAGGGAAGTATTGGCGATGCCAGTTTAAATATTGATACTGTTTAAAACATTCGTACTGTCCACTTTTTGATTCTGGATCAATACCATGCCTCACTGTACCTCAGAGTCTTGC